>NC_042989.1:39219011-39424011 GCF_901001165.1 Salmo trutta
TCTCACATGGCTGTGTTTCAGTGGGCTACATATGGTCACACATGGCTGTGTTTTAGTGGGCTACAGATGGTCTCACATGGCTGTGTTTTAGTGGGCTACAGATGGTCTCACATGGCTGTGTTTCAGTGGGCTACAGATGGTCTCACATGGCTGTGTTTCAGTGGGCTACAGATGGTCTCACATGGCTGTGTTTTAGTGGGCTACAGATGGTCTCACATGGCTGTGTTTCAGTGGGCTACAGATGGTCTCACATGGCTGTGTTTCAGTGGGCTACAGATGGTCTCACATGGCTGTGTTTTAGTGGGCTACAGATGGTCTCACATGGCTGTGTTTTAGTGGGCTACAGATGGTCTCACATGGCTGTGTTTCAGTGGGCTACAGATGGTCTCACATGGCTGTGTTTCAGTCGGCTACAGATGGTCACACATGGCTGTGTTTCAGTGGGCTACAGATGTCAAGCCCACTTTAGAGAGTCTGAGTTGTCATGGGCAACACACACACATGTGCACATACACACTCTCCCAGCTCCACGCTCCCAGCTCCCAGCTCCACTCTCCCAGCTCCACTCTCCACTCTCCCAGCTCCACTCTCCCAGCTCCATTCTCCACGCTCCCGGCTCCACTCTCCCAGCTCCACTCTCCCACCCAGCTCCACTCTCCCAGCTCCACTCTCCCACCCAGCTCCACTCTCCCACCCAGCTCCACTCTCCAACCCAGCTCCACTCTCCTAGCTCTGTCTCCCACCCAGCTCTCTCTCCCTCCCAGAACCCAGTGTGTCATTCCATGAGTAGGAGGAGAGGGCCTGATATAGCAACCATCCCCAGCCTACACACTAACACACACACACACACATACACACACACACGCACACACACACACACTAACACACACACACACACACACTAACACACACACACACACACACACACTCGCTCTACAGAAATCATGCATAACAACGTGTATGCTTGAACTGCTGCACAAATACACAGACATATTGTGCACAGTGAAGTGAAAACCTGTAAAACAATGTGAGATCAAACAAAACAAATCTATGAAAGGAAAAGAATAGAGGAGAGGGGGGAGAGAGAGAGAGGGGAGGGAGAGGGGAGGTGGGAGGGAGAGGGGAGGGGGGAGAGAGGGGGGGGGAGAGAGAGGGGAGGGGGGAGGGAGAGGGGAGGGGGGAGAGAGGGGGGGAGAGAGAGAGGGGAGGGAGAGGGGAGGGGGGAGGGAGAGGGGAGGGGGGAGAGAGGGGGGGAGAGAGAGGGGAGGGGGGAGAGAGGGGGGGGAGAGAGAGGGGGGGAGAGAGAGGTAGAGGGGGGGGGAGAGAGAGGGGAGGGGGAGAGAGAGGGGGGGGAGGGAGAGGGGAGGGGGGAGAGAGGGGGGGAGGGAGAGGGGAGGGGGAGAGAGGGGGGAGAGAGTGGGGGGGGAGAGAGAGGTAGAGGGGGGGGGAGAGAGAGGGGAGGGGGGAGAGAGAGGGGGGGAGGGAGAGGGGAGGGGGGAGAGAGGGGGGGAGAGAGAGGGGGGGGAGAGAGAGGTAGAGGGGGGGGAGAGAGAGGGGGGGGAGAGAGAGGGGAGGGGGGAGAGAGGGGGGGGTGAGAGAGGGGGGGGAGGAGAGAGAGGTAGAGGGGGGGTCGAGAGGGGGAGAGAGAGGGGGGGGAGAGAGGGAGAGGAGAGGGAGGGAGGGGGGAGAGAGAGAGAGAGGGGGGGGAGAGAGAGGGAGAGGGGAGGGGGGAGAGAGAGGGGGGAGAGAGGGGGGGGGAGAGGGAGAGGAGAGGGAGGGAGGGGCGAGAGAGGTAGAGGGGGGGTCGAGAGGGGGAGAGAGAGGGGGGGGAGAGAGGGAGAGGAGAGGGAGGGAGGGGGGAGAGAGAGAGGGGGGGGGGAGAGAGGGAGAGGGGAGGGGGGAGAGAGAGGGGGGGGGAGAGAGGGGGGGAAGAGGGGGGGGGAGAGAGAGGGGGGGGGAGAGAGAGGGGGGGGAGAGGGAGAGGAGAGGGAGGGAGGGAGGGGCGAGAGAGGTAGAGGGGGGGTCGAGAGGGGGAGAGAGAGGGAGAGGAGAGGGAGGGAGGGGGGAGAGAGAGAGAGGGGGGGAGAGAGAGGGAGAGGGGAGGGGGGAGAGAGAGGGGGGGGAGAGAGGGGGGGGAGAGAGGGGGGGGGGAGAGGGAGGGAGGGGGGAGAGAGAGAGAGAGGGGGGGGAGAGGGGGGGGGAGAGAGGGAAGGGGGGAGAGAGGGAAGGGGGGAGAGAGAGGGGAGGGGGAGAGAGAGGGGGGGAGAGAGAGGGGAGGGGGGAGAGAGAGTGGGGAGAGAGAGGGGAGGGGGGAGAGAGAGGGGAGGAGGAAAGAGAGAGAGAGGGGAGGGGGGAGAGAGAGGGGGGGAGAGAGGGAGAGGAGAGGGAGGGGAGGGGGGAGAGAGGTAGAGGGGGGGTCAAGAGGGGGAGAGAGAGAGATATGCCCTCCTAGACTCAATTATGACAACATAACCAACAAAAACGGGTCACAACTAATGCAGCTCTGTTGGACGCTGGGTATGTACATAGTCAATGGTAGGCTTCGAGGGGAGTCCTTTGGTAGGTACACATATATCTCATCTCCTGGCAGTAGTACTGTAGACTACTTTATCACTGACCTCAAAATAGAGTCTCTTAGAGCGTTCACAGTCAGTCCACTGAAACCCCTATCCGATCACAACAAAATCACATTCAACTTGAACAGAGCTTTGCTCAATAATGATTTTAAGAAATGCTATAGATGGAAGGAAAATAGTGTGGAAATCTGCCAAAAAAACAATTAGGCAACAACCAATTCAATCCCTTCTAAATTCAATCCCTTCTAAATTCAATCCCTTCTAAATTCAATCCCTTCTAAATTCAATCCCTTCTAAATTCAATCCCTTCTAAATTCAATCCCTTCTAAATTCAATCCCTTCTAAATTCAATCCCTTCTAAATTCAAGCCCTTCTAAATTCAAGCACTTCCTAGACAAACGGTTTCACTGTAATAGTGGGAGGTGTTACAGTGAAAGCTTCCCTGTCAAATCGAAAAATGTCAAGCAGACAACCTAAGAAAGTTAATAACAATGACAAATGGTTTGATGAAGAATGCAAAAACCTAAGAAAGAAATAGAGAAACCTGTCCAACAGAAAACCTGAAACTACGCCTTCACTATGGTGAATCACTAAAACAATACAGAAATACACTACGGAAAAAAGAAGGAACAGCAGGTCAGAAATCAGCTCCATGTAATTGAAGAATCCATAGAATCTAACCACTTCTGGGAAAATTGGAAAACACTAAACAAACAGCAACACGAAGGCAGACCTGGCTCTCAAGAGAAGACAGGCTATGTGCAACACTGTCCACAAAATGAGGTGGAAACTGAGCTGCACTTCCTAACCTCCTGCCAAATGTATGTATTAGAGACACATATTTCCCTCAGATTACACAGATCCACAAACAATTCGAAAACAAATCCAATTTTGATAAACTCACATATCTATTGGGTGAAATACCACAGTGTGCTTCAGAAAGAGAGGGAGTGAGAGAGAAAGTGAGAGGGAGGGAGGGAGGGAGGGAGGGAGGGAGGGATGGGAGGGAGGGAGGGAGGGATGGGAGGGAGGGAGGGATGGGAGGGAGGGAGGGAGGGAGGGAGGGAGGGAGGGAGGGAAAGAAAAGTAGGAAGAGGGAGGGAGAAAGGGAGAGCTGGCAGGCCTGGTGGATACGGATGGGCAGCTTTCAGACCCAACAGGCCTGGTGGATACGGATGGGCAGCTTTCAGACCCAACAGGCCTGGTGGATACGGATGGGCAGCTTTCAGACCCAACAGGCCTGGTGGATACGGATGGGCAGCTTTCAGACCCAACAGGCCTGGTGGATACGGATGGGCAGCTTTCAGACCTAACAGGCCTGGTGGATACAGATGGGCAGCTTTCAGACCCAACAGGCCTGGTGGATACGGATGGGCAGCTTTCAGACCTAACAGGCCTGGTGGATACGGATGGGCAGCTTTCAGACCCAACAGGCCTGGTGGATACGGATGGGCAGCTTTCAGACCTAACAGGCCTGGTGGATACGGATGGGCAGCTTTCAGACCTAACAGGCCTGGTGGATACGGATGGGCAGCTTTCAGACCTAACAGGCCTGGTGGATACGGATGGGCAGCTTTCAGACCCAACAGGCCTGGTGGATACGGATGGGCAGCTTTCAGACCCAACAGGCATTCCCGGGGCCTTCCTGACTGAACACCCTCTAGGACAGACAGACAGGAGGCTTCTCCATTGGCACTTGCATACACTCACAGTGTCACAAACACTGATCGTTACACGCAAACACACACTGATACCCACTGACACTAAAACACACACACACACACATACACTGATTCACATGCACACACACACACACACACACACAGGGCTGGTTCCGCTTAAGCGACATAAAAACACTTTTTAGGGATTCAGTGCAATGTACAAGGCAGCATCAAAACACACACCCCAAAAATTATTTCTCTCACACAATGAAATAGGGAAGCTCCGTTTTGTATCATCAAAACTGTGATTATATGTTTCTACAGACAACATAGTTTTAAAAGAAGCCTCTCAAATCAATAGGTCAATATAAGCAACCGGGAGAGAGAGTCAGGTATATACAACAGCGACGCTGTGACTCGAAACCCAACAAGCCATGGCTTCCCTTAAAGGAAAAGTCAAGGAACAACTGAGAGTAACCAGCAGCTAAAGGAAATCCAGGATAAACATAGCTAAAATGCTCCCAATGCCAAACAAATAAACTGTTTTACTATCTGTTGTTAAAAAAAAGATAGATTTGCTCAAAAGGAAAGTGCAGTTGTGTCAGATATGCAAATACAGAGGGTGGGGCGAGCGGATGAACAGGAAGTGCAAACCTTAGAAGATGAACTGGACCAGGAAGAAAACAGAATGAGACAAAACAAACATCAAATCAAAGTTTATTTGTCACGCGCGATGAATACAACAGGTGTAGACCTTACAGTGAAATGCTTACTTACAGGCTCTAACCAATAGTGCAAAAAAAGGTATTAGGTGAACAATAGGTAAGAAATTAAAAAACAGTGAAAAAGAACAGTAGCGAGCCTATATAACAGTAGAGAGGCTATAACAGTAGAGGCTATAACAGTAGAGAGGCTATAAAACAGTAGAGGCTATAAAACAGTAGAGAGGCTATATAACAGTAGAGAGGCTATAAAAGTAGCGAGGCTACATACAGACACCGGTTAGTCAGGCTGATTGAGGTAGTATGTACATGTAGATATGGTTAAAGTGACTATGCATATATGATGAACAGAGAGTAGCAGTAGTGTAAAAAGAGGGGTTGGTGGGTGGAGGGACACAATGCAGATAGCCCGGTTAGCCAATGTGTGGGAGCACTGGTTGGTCAGCCCAATTGAGGTAGTATGTACATGAATGTATAGTTAAAGTGACTATGCATATATGATAAACAGAGAGTAGCAACAGCATAAAAGAGGGGTTGGGGGGGGCACACAGTGCAAATAGTCCGGGTAGCCATTTGATTACCTGTTCAGGAGTCTTATGGCTTGGGGGTAAAAACTGTTGAGAAGCGTTTTTGTCCTAGACTTGGCACTCCGGTACTGCTTGCCATGCGGTAGTAGAGAGAACAGTCTTTGACAATTGGGGTCTTTGACAATTTTTAGGGCCTTCCTCTGACACTGCCTGGTGTAGAGGTCCTGGATGGCAGGCAGCATAGCCCCAGGGGTGTACTGGGCCGTACGCACTACCCTCTGTATTGCCTTGCGGTCGGAGGCCGAGCAATTGCCGTACCAGGCGATGATGCAACCAGTCAGGATGCTCTCGATGTTGCAGCTGTAAAACCTTTTGAGGATCCCAGGACCCATGCTAAATCTTTTTAGTTTCCTGAGGGGGAATAGGCTTTGTCGTGCCCTCTTCCCAACTGTCTTGGTGTGTTTGGACCATTCTGGTTTGTTGGTGATGTGGACACCAAGGAACTTAAAGCTCTCAACCTTCTCCATTACAGCCCCATCGATGAGAATGGGGCGTGCTCGGTCCTCCTTATCCTGTAGTCCACAATCATCTCCTTAGTCTTGGTTACGTCAAGGGATAGGTTCTTATTCTGGCACCACCTGGCCAGGTCTCTGACCTCCTCCCTATAGGCTGTCTCGTCGTTGTCGGTGATCGGGTCTACCACTGTTGTGTCGTCTGCAAACGTAATGATGGTGTTGGAGTCGTGCCTGGCCATGCAGTCGTGGGTGAACAGGGAGTACAGGAGGGGACTGAGCACGCACCCCTGGGGCGCTCCATTGTTGAGGATCAGCGTGGCAGATGTGTTGCTACCTACCCTCACCACCTGGGGGCGGCCTGTCAGGAAGTCCAGGATCCAGTTTCAGAGGGAGGTGTTTAGTCCCAGGATCCTTAGCTTGGTGATGAGCTTTGAGGGTACTATGGTGTTGAACGCTGAGCTGTAGTCAATGAATAGCATTCAGATAGGTGTTCCTTTTGTCCAGGTGGGAAAGGGCAGTGTGGAGTGCAATAGAGATTGCATCATCTGTGGATCTGTTTGGGCGGTATGCAAATTGGAGTGGGTCTAGGGTTTCTGGGATAATGGTGTTGATGTGAGCCATGACCAGCCTTTCTAAGCACTTCATGGCTACGGACGTGAGTGCTACGGGTCGGTAGTCATTTAGGCAGGTTACCTTCGTATTCTTGGTGGTCTGCTTGAAACATGTTGGTATTACAGACTCAATCAGGGACATGTTGAAAATGTCAGTGAAGACACCTGCCAGTTGGTCAGCACATGCCCGGAGCACACGTCCTGGTAATCCGTCTGGCCCCGCAGCCTTGTGAATGTTGACCTGTTTAAAGGTCTTAGTCACATCGGCTACGGAGAGTGTGATCACAAAGTCGTCTGGAACAGCTGATGCTCTCATGCATGCCTCAGTATTGCTTGCCTCGAAGCGAGCATAGAAGTGATTTAGCTCGTCTGGTAGGCTCGTGTCACTGGGCAGCTCGCGGCTGTGCTTCCCTTTGTAGTCTGTAATAGTTTGCAAGACCTGCCACATAAGACGAGCGTCGGAGCCGGTGTAGTATGATTCAATCTTAGCCCTGTATTGATGCTTTGCCTGTTTGATGGTTCGTCGCAGGGCATAGCAGGATTTCTTATAAGGTTCCGGGTTAGAGTCCCGCACCTTGAAAGCGGCAGCTCTACCCTTTAGCTCAGTGGAAATGTTGCCTCTAATCCATGGCTTCTGGTTGGGGTATGTACGTACAGTCACTGTGGGGATTATGTCTTCGATGCACTTATTGATAAAGCCAGTGACTGATGTGGTGTACTCCTCAATGCCATCAGAAGAATCCCGGAACATGTTCAAGTCTGTGATAGCAAAACAGTCCTGTAGTTTAGCATCTGCTTCATCTGGCCACTTTTTTATAGACAGAGTCACTGGTGCTTCCTGCTTTAATTTTTGCTTGTAAGCAGGAATCGGGAGGATAGAGTTGTGGTCGGATTTACCAAATGGAAGGCGAGGGAGAGCTTTGTACGCGTCTCTGTGTGTGGAGTACAGGTGATCTAGAATTTTTTAACATGTTGATATAAATTAGGTAGAACTGATTTAAGTTTCCCTGCATTAATGTCAGGAGATTTGGAGCGATGCCATTGAATTGGCGTGAAACAGAAGAACGCTAAATACCCTCTCATGGTCATCTTTAAGCTGTGGCTTAACTATCAGACCAAAGTCCACTTTCTCAAGGCACAGGGGGAAAGGAGATCAAAATCCATGGCCAGTCCATTAAATTCATCCAGGACCTGTCTACTAAACTGAGGGGGAAAAAATTCATTCCGATCAGACAATCACTAGACGAAAAAGTCTCAACTCTGATTCCCGGCAGCCCTGTGGGTATGACGGGGAACACAGAGGAACACACGAGCACCAATTAAGCCCTGAACAGGCAGCAGGAAATCTTTCCAGTTGAAAGAGAACCCAATGCCCTGAGCAGAGGAAGAACCAAATGCCCTGAGGAGAGGAAAAAGCAGAAAAAAGTGATACGCACAATAGGCTACATACAGTAGTGTCCAGGACCAGCTTACTGTTAGTTGAGATATACAGTGATGTCCAGGACCAGCTTACTGTTAGTTGAGATATACAGTGATGTCCAGGACCAGCTTACTGTTAGTTGAGATATACAGTGATGTCCAGGACCAGCTTACTGTTAGTTGAGATATACAGTGATGTCCAGGACCAGCTTACTGTTAGTTGAGATATACAGTGATGTCCAGGACCAGCTTACTGTTAGTTGAGATATACAGTGATGTCCAGGACCAGCTTACTGTTAGTTGAGATATACAGTGATGTCCAGGACCAGCTTACTGTTAGTTGAGATATACAGTGATGTCCAGGACCAGCTTATCGTTAGTTGAGATATACAGTGATGTCCAGGACCAGCTTACTGTTAGTTGAGATATACAGTGATGTCCAGGACCAGCTTATCGTTAGTTGAGATATACAGTGATGTCCAGGACCAGCTTACTGTTAGTTGAGATATACAGTGATGTCCAGGACCAGCTTATCGTTAGTTGAGATATACAGTGATGTCCAGGACCAGCTTACTGTTAGTTGAGATATACAGTGATGTCCAGGACCAGCTTACTGTTAGTTGAGATATACAGTGATGTCCAGGACCAGCTTATCGTTAGTTGAGATATACAGTGATGTCCAGGACCAGCTTATCGTTAGTTGAGATATACAGTGATGTCCAGGACCAGCTTACTGTTAGTGGAGATATACAGTGATGTCCAGGACCAGCTTATCGTTAGTTGAGATATACAGTGATGTCCAGGACCAGCTTACTGTTAGTGGAGATATACAGTGATGTCCAGGACCAGCTTATCGTTAGTTGAGATATACAGTGATGTCCAGGACCAGCTTACTGTTAGTTGAGATATACAGTGATGTCCAGGACCAGCTTACTGTTAGTTGAGATATACAGTGATGTCCAGGACCAGCTTACTGTTAGTTGAGATATACAGTGATGTCCAGGACCAGCTTATCGTTAGTTGAGATATACAGTGATGTCCAGGACCAGCTTACTGTTAGTTGAGATATACAGTGATGTCCAGGACCAGCTTACTGTTAGTTGAGATATACAGTGATGTCCAGGACCAGCTTATCGTTAGTTGAGATATACAGTGATGTCCAGGACCAGTTTACTGTTAGTTGAGATATACAGTGATGTCCAGGACCAGCTTACTGTTAGTTGAGATATACAGTGATGTCCAGGACCAGCTTACTGTTAGTTGAGATATACAGTGATGTCCAGGACCAGCTTACTGTTAGTTGAGATATACAGTGATGTCC
This sequence comes from Salmo trutta, assembly GCF_901001165.1. Taxonomy (NCBI): domain Eukaryota; kingdom Metazoa; phylum Chordata; class Actinopteri; order Salmoniformes; family Salmonidae; genus Salmo; species Salmo trutta. Next base: position 39,228,364 of record NC_042989.1, read on the forward strand.
AGGACCAGCTTATCGTTAGTTGAGATATACAGTGATGTCCAGGACCAGCTTACTGTTAGTTGAGATATACAGTGATGTCCAGGACCAGCTTATCGTTAGTTGAGATATACAGTGATGTCCAGGACCAGCTTACTGTTAGTTGAGATATACAGTGATGTCCAGGACCAGCTTACTGTTAGTTGAGATATACAGTGATGTCCAGGACCAGCTTATCGTTAGTTGAGATATACAGTGATGTCCAGGACCAGCTTACTGTTAGTTGAGATATACAGTGATGTCCAGGACCAACTTATCGTTAGTTGAGATATACAGTGATGTCCAGGACCAGCTTACTGTTAGTTGAGATATACAGTGATGTCCAGGACCAGCTTATCGTTAGTTGAGATATACAGTGATGTCCAGGACCAGCTTACTGTTAGTTGAGATATACAGTGATGTCCAGGACCAGCTTATCGTTAGTTGAGATATACAGTGATGTCCAGGACCAGCTTACTGTTAGTTGAGATATACAGTGATGTCCAGGACCAGCTTACTGTTAGTTGAGATATACAGTGATGTCCAGGACCAGCTTATCGTTAGTTGAGATATACAGTGATGTCCAGGACCAGCTTATCGTTAGTTGAGATATACAGTGATGTCCAGGACCAGCTTACTGTTAGTGGAGATATACAGTGATGTCCAGGACCAGCTTATCGTTAGTTGAGATATACAGTGATGTCCAGGACCAGCTTACTGTTAGTGGAGATATACAGTGATGTCCAGGACCAGCTTATCGTTAGTTGAGATATACAGTGATGTCCAGGACCAGCTTACTGTTAGTTGAGATATACAGTGATGTCCAGGACCAGCTTACTGTTAGTTGAGATATACAGTGATGTCCAGGACCAGCTTACTGTTAGTTGAGATATACAGTGATGTCCAGGACCAGCTTATCGTTAGTTGAGATATACAGTGATGTCCAGGACCAGCTTACTGTTAGTTGAGATATACAGTGATGTCCAGGACCAGCTTACTGTTAGTTGAGATATACAGTGATGTCCAGGACCAGCTTATCGTTAGTTGAGATATACAGTGATGTCCAGGACCAGTTTACTGTTAGTTGAGATATACAGTGATGTCCAGGACCAGCTTACTGTTAGTTGAGATATACAGTGATGTCCAGGACCAGCTTACTGTTAGTTGAGATATACAGTGATGTCCAGGACCAGCTTACTGTTAGTTGAGATATACAGTGATGTCCAGGACCAGCTTATCGTTAGTTGAGATATACAGTGATGTCCAGGACCAGCTTACTGTTAGTTGAGATATACAGTGATGTCCAGGACCAGCTTATCGTTAGTTGAGATATACAGTGATGTCCAGGACCAGCTTACTGTTAGTTGAGATATACAGTGATGTCCAGGACCAGCTTACTGTTAGTTGAGATATACAGTGATGTCCAGGACCAGCTTATCGTTAGTTGAGATATACAGTGATGTCCAGGACCAGCTTACTGTTAGTTGAGATATACAGTGATGTCCAGGACCAACTTATCGTTAGTTGAGATATACAGTGATGTCCAGGACCAGCTTACTGTTAGTTGAGATATACAGTGATGTCCAGGACCAGCTTATCGTTAGTTGAGATATACAGTGATGTCCAGGACCAGCTTACTGTTAGTTGAGATATACAGTGATGTCCAGGACCAGCTTACTGTTAGTTGAGATATACAGTGATGACCAGGACCAGCTTATCGTTAGTTGAGATATACAGTGATGTCCAGGACCAGCTTACTGTTAGTTGAGATATACAGTGATGTCCAGGACCAGCTTATCGTTAGTTGAGATATACAGTGATGTCCAGGACCAGCTTATCGTTAGTTGAGATATACAGTGATGTCCAGGACCAGCTTATCGTTAGTTGAGATATACAGTGATGTCCAGGACCAGCTTACTGTTAGTTGAGATATACAGTGATGTCCAGGACCAGCTTATCGTTAGTTGAGATATACAGTGATGTCCAGGACCAGCTTACTGTTAGTTGAGATATACAGTGATGTCCAGGACCAGCTTACTGTTAGTTGAGATATACAGTGATGACCAGGACCAGCTTATCGTTAGTTGAGATATACAGTGATGTCCAGGACCAGCTTACTGTTAGTTGAGATATACAGTGATGTCCAGGACCAGTTTAACGTTAGTTGAGATATACAGTGATGTCCAGGACCAGCTTATCGTTAGTTGAGATATACAGTGATGTCCAGGACCAGCTTACTGTTAGTTGAGATATACAGTGATGTCCAGGACCAGCTTACTGTTAGTTGAGATATACAGTGATGACCAGGACCAGCTTATCGTTAGTTGAGATATACAGTGATGTCCAGGACCAGCTTACTGTTAGTTAGAATTAGCCGCTGCCAATGAGATACATGGACACTGAAAAGACAATATAAAAGAGGATATACAGCATGTAAGTCAATAATTGGTCTATGGAAGTGGTGTGTGTGGGCGAGGGGGTGTGAGTGGGTGTACAGTATGTGTGGGTGTGTGGGAGAGGGGGTGTGAGTGCGTGGGTATGTGGATGAGGGGGTGTGAGTGGGGCTGTATGTGTGGGTATGTGGATGAGGGGGTGTGAGTGGGGCTGTATGTGTGGGTATGTGGGTGAGGGGGTGTGAGTGGGGCTGTATGTGTGGGTATGTGTCTGCTTATGAATGGAACAGTGAAGGAGTGTGAATAGGAATATGTGTTGGAGGGCGGGAGAGATTGGGTGTGTGGAGGGTATAGGGTATATGTTGTGTGTTAATGGATGAGTAAGTAGATGTATAGAGGGGTGTATTGTGTGTTTATCATGGATCCCCGTTAGTTCCTGCCAAGGCAGCAGCTACTCTTCCTGGGGTTTATTACGGATCCCCATTAGTTCCTGTCAAGGCAGCAGCTACTCTTCCTGGGGATTATTATGGATCCCCATTAGTTCCTGCCAAGGCAGCAGCTACTCTTCCTGGGGTTTATTATGGATCCCCATTAGTTCCTGCCAAAGGCAGCAGCTACTCTTCCTGGGGATTATTATGGATCCCAATTAGTTCCTGCCAAAGGCAGCAGCTACTCTTCCTGGGGATTATTATGGATCCCCATTAGTTCCTGCCAAGGCAGCAGCTACTCTTCCTGGGGATTATTATGGATCCCCATTAGTTCCTGCCAAGGCAGCAGCTACTCTTCCTGGGGTTTATTATGGATCCCCATTAGTTCCTGCTAAGGCAGCAGCTACTCTTCCTGGGGTTTATTATGGATCCCCATTAGTTCCTGCCAAGGCAGCAGCTACTCTTCCTGGGGTTTATTATGGATCCCCATTAGTTCCTGCCAAGGCAGCAGCTACTCTTCCTGGGGTTTATTATGGATCCCCATTAGTTCCTGCCAAGGCAGCAGCTACTCTTCCTGGGGTTTATTATGGATCCCCATTAGTTCCTGCCAAGGCAGCAGCTACTCTTCCTGGGGATTATTATGGATCCCCATTAGTTCCTGCCAAGGCAGCAGCTACTCTTCCTGGGGTTTATTATGGATCCCCATTAGTTCCTGCCAAGGCAGCAGCTACTCTTCCTGGGGATTATTATGGATCCCCATTAGTTCCTGCCAAGGCAGCAGCTACTCTTCCTGGGGATTATTATGGATCCCCATTAGTTCCTGCCAAGGCAGCAGCTACTCTTCCTGGGGTTTATTATGGATCCCCATTAGTTCCTGCCAAGGCAGCAGCTACTCTTCCTGGGGTTTATTATGGATCTCCATTAGTTCCTGCCAAGGCAGCAGCTACTCTTCCTGGTGCCAAAACACATCAAGGCACTTACTTAAGACAAAATATAAAACTGTATATCGTACAACATTATTACCCCATTACACATCTACAATACAACATGTATAACACCACCATACAGCAATATCACCATTTATTTAATTTGTGATTGCGTGTGCGTATGCGTGTGTGTACCTGTATGTGTGTCTCTTCACAGTCCCCGCTGTTCCATAAGGTGTATTTGTGTCTGTTTTAAAATTTGATTCTACTGCTGCATCAGTTATCTGATGTGGAATAGAGTTCCATGTAGTCATGGCTCTATGTAGTACTGTGCACCTCCCATAGTCTGTTCTGGACTTGGGGACTGTGAAGAGACCTCTGGTGGCATGTCTTGTGGGGTATGTATGGGTCTCCGAGCTGTGTGCTAGTAGTTTAGATAGACAGCTCGGTTCATTCAACATGTCAATACCTCTCATAATAAAAGTAGTGATGAAGTCAATCTCTCCTCCACTTTCAGCCAGGAGAGACTGACATGCATATTATTAATATTAGCTCTCTGTGTACATCCAAGGACCAGCCGTGCTGCCCTGTTCTGAGACAATTGTAATGTTCCTAAGTCCTTTTTTTGTGGGATCTGATCACACGACTGAACAGTAGTCCAGGTGCCACAAAACTAGGGCCTGTAGGACCTGCCTTGTTGATAGTGTTGTTAAGAAGGTTAAAACTAGGGCCTGTAGGACCTGCCTTGTTGATAGTGTTGTTAAGAAGGTAGAAACTAGGGTCTGTAGGACCTGCCTTGTTGATAGTGTTGTTAAGAAGGTAGAAACTAGGGCCTGTAGGACCTGCCTTGTTGATAGTGTTGTTAAGAAGGTAGAAACTAGGGTCTGTAGGACCTGCCTTGTTGATAGTGTTGTTAAGAAGGTAGAAACTAGGGTCTGTAGGACCTGCCTTGTTGATAGTGTTGTTAAGAAGGTAGAAACTAGGGTCTGTAGGACCTGCTTTGTTGATAGTGTTGTTAAGAAGGCAGAGCAGTGCTTTATTATAGACAGACTTCTCCCATTTTAGCTACTGTTGTATCAATATGTTTTGACCATGACAGTTTACAATCCAGGGTTACTCCAAGCAGTTTAGTCTCCTCAATTTGCTCAATTTCCACATTATTCATTACAGGATTTAGTTGAGGTTTAGGGTTTAGTGAATGATTTGTTCCAAATACAATGCTTTTACTTTTAGTAATATTCAGGATTAACTTATTCCTTGCCACCCATTCTGGGACGAACTACAGCTCTTTGTTAAGTGTTGCAGTCATTTCAGTCGTTGTAGTATCTGACGTGTAGTGTTGAGTCATCTGCATACATAAACACACTGGCTTTACTCAAGGCCTGTGGCAGGTTATTAGTAAAGATTGAAAAAAGTAAGGGGCCTAGACAGCTTCCCTGGGGAATTCCTGATTCTACCTGGATTATGTTGAAGAGGCTTCCATTAAAGAACACCCTCTGTGTTCTGTTAGACAGGTAACTCTTTATCCACATTATAGCAGGGGGGTGTAAAGCCATAACACATACGTTTTTCCAGCAGCAGACTATGATCGATAATGTCAAAAGCCGCACTGAAGTCTAACAAAAAAGCCCCCACAATCTTTTTATCATCAATTTCTCTTAACCAATCATCAGTCATTTGTGTAAGTGCTGTGCTTGTTGAATGTACTTCCCTGTAAGCGTGCTGAAAGTCTATTGTCAATTTGTTTACTGTAAAATAGCATTATATCTGCTTAAACCATTTTTTCCCCCCAAAGTTTACTAAGGGTTGGTAACAGGCAGATTGGTCGGCTATTTGAGTCAGTAAAGGGGGCTTTACTATTCTTAGGTAGCGGGAGGGTTTTTGCTTCCCTCCAGGCCTGAGGGCACACACTTTCTAGTAGGCTTAAATTGAAGATATGGCAAATAGGAGTGGCAATATCGTTCGCTATTATCCTCAGTAATTTTCCATCTAAATTGTCAGACACCGGCGGCTTGTCATTGTTAATTGACAACATTCATTTTGTTCACCTCTTCCACACCCACTCAGCGTCTGGTTGCTCCTCATTACACACCACAGACCAGCAAATGTTCTTTACATCATCAACATATGAATCACAACAAAACTTCTTGTATGACCTCTTATACACTATAGTAGGCCCAGCCTTTGGAACTTTTATTTTTCCTAGAAATGGCTACTATATTGTGATCACTACAGCCGATGTATTTGGATACTGCAATAAAGCAAATATCTGCGGCATTAGTAAAGATGTGATCAATACATGTTGATGATTTCATTCCTGTGCTGTTTGTAGATACCCTGGTAGGTTGACTGATAACCTGAACTAAGTTGCAGGCACTGGTTACCATTTGAAGATTTTTCTTGAGTGGGCAGCTTGATGAAAGCCAGTCAATATTGAAATCACCCAGAACATATACCTCTCTGTTGATATCACTTACATTATCAAGCATTTCACACGTTATCCAGATACTGACTGTTAGCACTTGGTAGTCTATAGCAGCTTCCCACAAGAATGGGCTTTAGGTGAGGCAGATAAACCTGTAGCCATATTACTTCAACAGTATTTAACATTAGATCCTCTCTAAGCTTTACAGGAATTTGGTCCTGAATATAGACCGCAACACCACCCCCAGTTGCATTTCTGGCTTTTCTGTAGATGTTATAACCATGTATTGCTACCACTGTAAACTCACTATGTGAGTTTCAGAGATAATCAGAATATGAATGTCATCTGTTACTAGCAAGTTATTCACTTTATGGACCTTGTTTCTTAGGCTAAATATGTTAATATGGGCTATTTTTAGCACTTTTCTGGGAAGCTTGATTGTTTTTATTGCTTAACTGGGAAGCTTATCAGAAGTAGACATGCTTATGTTATTTATATTTGAGCTGATAGTGCAGGGTGAGCTGCATAAAGTGGTCTTCCTACTAGGGCACACCGCCTCAATGCTAACAGTATAACTCTGGTTCATAGGCACATGATTACTGCTTAGAATAGCTGTAGGATCAACAGAGGCATTACATTGTATCTGTCCCCTGGGATAATGTAAATTTGCTGCAGCATTATGACAACTCAGCAACACAATGGTAGGGATTCACTGAGCTGGTCTTGGGTCATTGAAAAGACATTGTTTCAGAGCAGCCTTGAACTGTGTGGACAGTCCAGGAGCCAAGATGATTTGGATGGACTCTGTCGTTCCTGTAGAGCAGTGGTTCCCAAACTTTTTATAGTCCTGTACCCCTTCAAACATTCAACCTCCAGCTGCGTAACCCTCTCTAGCACCAGGGTCAGTGCACTATCAAATGTTGTTTTTTGCCATCATTGTAAGCCTTCCACACACACACTATACGATACATTTATTAAACATAAGCATGTGTGTGAGTTTTTGTCACAACCCGGCTTGTGGGAAGTGACAAAGAGCTCTTATAGGACCAGGGCACAAATAATAATATAATTATAATCAATAATTTTTCTCTTTTTTTAACCATCTTACTTATAAAACCTTATTTGTTCATCAAAAATGGTGAATAACTCACCACAGCTTAATGAGAAGGGTGTTCTTGAAAGGATGCACATAACTAGTAGCCTAGTGGTTAGTAGCCTAGTGGTTAGTAGCCTAGTGGTTAGTAGCCTAGTGGTTAGTAGCCTAGTGGTTAGTAGCCTAGTGGTTAGTAGCCAAGTGGTTAGTAGCCTAGTGGTTAGTAGCCTAGTGGTTAGTAGCCTAGTGGTTAGTAGCGTTGGACTAGTAACCGAAAGGTTGCAATATCAAATCCCCGAGATGGCAAGGTAAAAATCTGTCATTCTGCCCCTGAACAAGGCAGTTAACCCACTGTTCCTAGGCCGTTATTGTAAAATAAGAATTTGTTCTTAACTGACTTGCCTAGTTAAATAAAGGTATAATGAAAATATATAAATAAATGTGGTTTTGGAGAGAGTCTCAGTCTTAAATCATTTTCCACACATGGTCTGTGCCTGTATTTAGTTTTCATGCTAGTGAGGGCCGAGAGTCCACTCTCACATAGGTATGTGGTTGCAAAGGGCATCAGTGTCTTAACAGCGCGATTTGCCAAGGCAGGATACTCTGAGCACAGCCCAATCCAGAAATCTGGCAGTGGCTTCTGATTAAATTCAATTTTAACAGAACCGCTTGTTGCAATTTCCGTGAGGCTCTCTTGTTCAGATATCGGTAAGTGGACTGGAGGCTGGGCATGAAAGGGATAACGAATCCAGTTGTTTGTGTCATCCATTTCGGGAAAGTACCTGCGTAATGCTCACCCAACTCACTCAGGTGCTTCGCTATATCACATTTGACATTGTCCGTAAGCTTGAGTTCATTTGCACACAAAAAATCATACAATGATGGAAAGACCTGTGTGTTGTCCTTGTTAATGCAGACAGAGAAGAGCTCCAACTTCTTAATCATAGCCTTAATTTTGTCCCGCACATTGATTATATTTGCGGAGAGTCCCTGTAATCCTAGATTCAGATCATTCAGGCGATAAAAAACATCACCCAGATAGGCCAGTCGTGTGAGAAACTCGTCATCATGCAAGTGATCAGAAAATTATGGTCAGTAAAGAAAACTTTAAGCTCATCTCTCAATTAAAAAAAAACGTGTCAATACTTTGCCCCTTGATAACCAGCGCACTTCTATATGTTGTAAAAGCTTTACATGGTTGCTGTCCATATCATTGCATAGTGCAGAAAATACACGAGAGTTCAGGGGTCTTGCTTTAACAAAGTTAACCATTTTTACTGTAGTGTCCAAAACGTCTTTCTAGCTGTCAGGCATTCTCTTGGCAGCAAGAGCCTCTCGGTGGATGCTGCAGTTACCCTAGTGGCGTCGGGAGCAACTGCTTGCATGTGCGTTACCACTCCGCTATGTCTTCCTGTCATGGCTTTTGCGCCATCAGTACAGATACCTACACGAGCAGCAGCTACGTTTGGCTACATACAGACCATTAGTGGAATTCCTGCGAGAGAGAGTAGTGAGGGGGAAAAAGTATTTGATCCCCTGCTGATTTTGTACGTTTGCCCACTGACAAAGAAAGGATCAGTCTATAATTTTAATGGTAGGTTTATTTGAACAGTGAGAGACAGAATAACAACAAAAAAATCCAGAAAAATGCATGTCAAAAATGTTAGAAATTGATTTGCATTTTAATGAGGGAAATAAGTATTTGACCCCTCTGCAAAACAGGACTTAGTACTTGGTGGCAAAACCCTTGTTGGCAATCACAGAGGTCAGACGTTTCTTGTAGTTGGCCACCAGGTTTGCACACATCTCAGGAGGGATTTTGTCCCACTCCTCTTTGCAGATCTTCTCCAAGTCATTAAGGTTTCGAGGCTGACGTTTGGCAACTCGAACCTTCAGCTCCCTCCACATATTTTCTATGGGATTAAGGTCTGGAGACTGGCTAGGCCACTCCAGGACCTTAATGTGCTTCTTCTTGAGCCACTCCTGTGTTGCCTTGGCCGTGTGTTTTGGGTCATTGTCATGCTGGAATACCCATCCACGACCCATTTTCAATGCCCTGGCTGAGGGAAGGAGGTTCTCACCCAAGATTTGACGGTACATGGCCCCGTCCATCGTCCCTTTGATGCGGTGAAGTTGTCCTGTACCCTTAGCAGGAAAACACCCCCAAAGCATAATGTTTCCACCTCCATGTTTGACGGTGGGGATGGTGTTCTTGGGGTCATAGGCAGCATTCCTCCTCCTCCAAACACGGCGAGTTGAGTTGATGCCAAAGAGCTCCATTTTGGTCTCATCTGACCACAACTCTTTCACCCAGTTGTCCTCTGAATCATTCAGATGTTCATTGGCAAACTTCAGACGGGCATGTATATGTGCTTTCTTGAGCAGGGGGACCTTGCGGGCGCTGCAGGATTTCAGTCCTTCACGGCGTAGTGTGTTACCGATTGTTTTCTTGGTGACTATGGTCCCAGCTGCCTTGAGATCATTGACAAGATCCTCCCGTGTAGTTCTGAGCTGATTCCTCACCGTTCTGATGATCATTGCAACCCCACGAGGTGAGATCTTGCATGGAGCCCCAGGCCGAGGGAAATTGACAGTTCTTTTGTGTTTCTTCCATTTGCGAATAATCGCACCAACTGTTGTCACCTTCTCACCAAGCTGCTTGGCGATGGTCTTGTAGCCCATTCCATCCTTGTGTAGGTCTACAATCTTGTCCCTGACATCCTTGGAGAGCTCTTTGGTCTTGGCCATGGTGGAGAGTTTGGAATCTGATTGGTTGATTACTTCTGTGGACAGGTGTCTTTTATAAAGGTAACAAGCGGAGATTAGGAGCACTCCCTATAAGAGCGCGCTCCTAATCTCAGCTCGTTACCTGTATAAAAGACACCTGGGAGCCAGAAATATTTCTGATTGAGAGAGGGTCAAATACTTATTTCCCTCATTACAATGCAAATCATTTTATAAGATTTTTCACATGCGTTTTTCTGGATTTTTTTGTTGTTATTCTGTCTCTCGCTGTTCAAATAAACCTACCATTAAAATTATAGACTGATCATTTCTTTGTCAGTGGGCAAACGTACAAAATCAGCAGGGGATCAAATACTTTTTCCCCTCACTGTAATGGTTAATGTGATTGGATGTTGATTATTTTACTAGGCTACCTGTATTTGACATTGTGTTGTTATTTCGCTGAACACTAGATGGTTTAATTTAATTTTTGGCAGTGAAACGAGGCTACTCAGGTGTGAAAAAAACCTCACCCAAATGTACAGCCCCATTGGAAAATATAATTGGACTGTTTGAAAATGTGAAAATTATTATTATTAAAAAATATTTGTTATGATATTTTTGAAAGTGAATCACATTTTTATTTGGCGTACCCCCGATGGCATTGCGCGTACCCCCGTTTGGGAAAACCTGCTGTAGAGCATTTTCTGTTTCCAGAAGGTGTCTATAAAAGTGATTCCAACAGAGCTTTAGTAATCTTTTAGCCAAGTGTGTAATGCCTGTAGCCTGCTGCATCTTTCACACCGCAGCCCAACGATGGTACTGGACCTGAAATGATTGGCCATTTCTTTTGTTTTTTAATGCTAAAATCAGTTACTTAGAAGGGAGTGTGTAAAAAACAGAGGTAGGGGGACACTGGGCCTGGATGGGTAAGGGAGGGCAACGTGGGGAGGTGGAGATAAACTTGGCTTGGGGGGGCAAGGGTGGGTAAGGATGGGAGGCTTGGACAAGCTTGGCTTGGGGGGGCAAGGGTGGGTAAGGATGGGAGAATTGGACAAGCTTGGCTTGGGGGGCAAGGATAGGAGAAGAGAGAGGGGGTGGTAGAGAGGGATGGATTTGGTTTGGGAGAGAGAAGGAAGGACTTAATTACATTACGCTGTAATTGTATTTCTTTCTTTTTTTAACTTGTAAACCTATTGTACAATGAATAAGAGTTCTGGACAGACTAGGAAAGAATGCCAAACCTTATTATTCCTTGTTTGTCATTATAATTAAGATTCAATGGTGGTTATTGGTGAGAATGGAGACAGGCTTTATCTGGGGGATTAGGAGAGCGTCAGAAACTTCACTGAAGTGTACGTGGGGACCTCACTCATGCCATTTCAGTCTCTCACCAAGTAGACACCCACCAGCCACTATACTTTCATTTACAAGTTAATACAAACTGTCCACAGTACTTAAATGGCAGTCTTTCCCCAATTTCTATACAATGACATAATCCCCAGGCTTTATTGGTACATTAGGAGAGGAGTTGAAGATGAAATACTGCAGTTGGCTAAATCAGAGGTCACACAGACTGTTTCGTGGTAGTCTTAAACTTTCAAACAAAAGTCTACACCTGGTCTACACATGGTTATGGGCTTAGAAAACAGAAGAAGACACCTGTACCATGTCACATATAGATGTCACGATTCCCACCGACGGTGGCGCCCCCTCCTGCTCGGGTGGCGCTCGGCGGTCGTCGTCACCGGCCTATTAGCTACCACTGATTCCCTTTTTGGTTTTCCCTTATTTCTGGTTTTGTGCACCTGTGTTTAGTTTGGTTAATTAGCGGGGCTATTTATGTGAGCTGGTCCGCTTCCGTGTTGTGCGGGATTATTTATATTGTGACGGTTCATGTTCGTGTCGGCGCTATTTTACGCCGTGTGTATTTCCTCCCCTGTGTTTGGGAGTATTTGTTTGATGAGTGAGTGTAAATTAAATACGCCACTACCCTGTGCTTGCTGCTTCCTGTGCCTCATTCCTTCACCACGACTGCCAACCCGTTACAATAGAGTTGAAATGTATTACATTTTGAATATTACTCTTTACACTACATACACATCACAGAAGACTGAAATATAACAAAACCGTTTGACATAGAAACACCAGATTTTCAGCAGTTTTTTTTTTTTGAAATAAGGTTTATTCATTCTAAAATTATGAAATATATTATTACCATTCCGCTCATGAGGCCACTAGGTCATTTGACTGCAGGAAAGTAGTGATCTGTTCTGACTACTGCATTTGGTGTCACGCAGGGCCACATGCTGACATAGACCAATCACAGGCCAGCGTGCCATAGACATTTAAGGGTGACTCTGTCAGGCAGAATGAAAACGATTACATCGATCCTTGGCTAGTTCCTGCCACTTTTACCATGATCCTTAGCTACATTTTCTTTCTGTGTGCCATTCAGCTCCATTCAGCAATAGGGCGCACTTCAAATTCAAATACTTCAAGTGTAAATACTTCCAATTGAGTACACTACTTTTGACCAGAGCCCATAAGGCTAAATCAAATCAAACTTTATTTGTCACATGCGCCGAATACAACGAGTGTAGACCTTACCGTGAAATGCTTATTTTCAAGTCCTTAACCAACAGTGCAGTTCAAGATAGAGTTAAGAAAATATTTACTAAATAAACTAAAGTAAAAAATATATAAAAAGTAACACTAGAGGTTATAGGTCATTTGTACATGTAGGTAGGGGTGAAGTGACTATGCAAAGATAATAAACAATGAGTAGCAGCAGTGTACAAAACAAATGGGGGGGGGGGTGTCAATGTAAATAATGGCCATTTGATGGGCTCATAGGGCCCTGGTCTAAAGTAGTGCACTATATAGGGAATAGGGTTCCAATTTGGGGACAGTAGAGAAGTGTCATTGCCGAACGGATCAGAGCTATTGTAATGTATAAGCAGTTGCTTGTTTCCTTAAAGCACAAAGACCCTGCTCTTGTCGGACGACAGTGTTCTGTCATGTTCCTGTGGTCACCAAAACCATAGGCTTATAGTCCATTGTCCCTTTGTCTGTTACTCTGTAATTCTCTGGCCTTCTCACTATCTACATCCCAAATGGCACACTATTCCCTATATCCCCCCCATTTGACCAGTGCCCTATCAGAGCCTCTATGTAGTGAATAAGGTACCATTTGGTACACAGACTATGCCTCAGAGATTTTGTTCAGTCAAAGTGTTTCCGTTTATAAAATCAAAACGTGATGTTGGCAGAGCGGCCGTTCTAAGGACAACTGCACAGTCACACCAGCCACGGTGTCACCATAGCAACCAAATCCCCATAGATGTTGTGTTAGATAAAAGTACATGATTTACCCCAGATTACCCCATATGCTTTCCAGCAATCCGTTTTGTGTGTGTGTGTGTGTGTGTGTGTGTGTGTGTGTGTGTGTGTGTGTGTGTGTGTGTGTGTGTGTGTGTGTGTGTGTGTGTGTGTGTGTGTGTGTGTGTGTGTGTGTGTGCTTTCTGATGACTGGACCATTACTCCCCCCTCCTCCGTCTTCTTGAGTCCACCACCGGCCCTTCCGGCATTAAAAAACAACCGTGGATGTGTCTGAAATGGCATCCTATTCCCTAAATAGTGCACTACTGCCATTTGGAACACAGCCCATGCCTTATCGTTCGCCCAGTACAGCATGGTGTAGCGTCATGTCCATATCTAAACCCCCCTGTTAGTCGTGTCTAAACCCCCCTGTTAGTCGTGTCTAAACCCCCCTGTTAGTCGTGTCTAAACCCCCCTGTTAGTCGTGTCTAAACCACCCTGTTAGTCGTGTCTAAACCACCCTGTTAGTCGTGTCTGAACCCCCCTGTTAGTCGTGTCTAAACCCCCCTGTTAGTCGTGTCTAAACCCCCCTGTTAGTCGTGTCTAAACCACCCTGTTAGTCGTGTCTAAACCCCCCTGTTAGTCGTGTCTAAACCCCCCTGTTAGTCGTGTCTAAACCACCCTGTTAGTCGTGTCTAAACCCCCCTGTTAGTCGTGTCTGAACCCCCCTGTTAGTCGTGTCTAAACCCCCCTGTTAGTCGTGTCTAAACCCCCCTGTTAGTCGTGTCTAAACCCCCCTGTTAGTCGTGTCTAAACCCCCCTGTTAGTCGTGTCTAAACCCCCCTGTTAGTCGTGTCTGAACCCCCCTGTTAGTCGTGTCTAAACCCCCCTGTTAGTCGTGTCTAAACCCCCCTGTTAGTCGTGTCTAAACCCCCCTGTTAGTCGTGTCTAAACCCCCCTGTTAGTCGTGTCTAAACCCCCCTGTTAGTCGTGTCTGAACCCCCCTGTTAGTCGTGTCTAAACCCCCCTGTTAGTCGTGTCTAAACCCCCCTGTTAGTCGTGTCTAAACCCCCCTGTTAGTCGTGTCTAAACCCCCCTGTTAGTCGTGTCTGAACCCCCCTGTTAGTCGTGTCTAAACCCCCCTGTTAGTCGTGTCTAAACCCCCCTGTTAGTCGTGTCTAAACCCCCCTGTTAGTCGTGTCTAAACCCCCCTGTTAGTCGTGTCTGAACCCCCCTGTTAGTCGTGTCTAAACCCCCCTGTTAGTCGTGTCTAAACCCCCCTGTTAGTCGTGTCTGAACCCCCCTGTTAGTCGTGTCTAAACCCCCCTGTTAGTCGTGTCTGAACCCCCCTGTTAGTCGTGTCTAAACCCCCCTGTTAGTCGTGTCTGAACCCCCCTGTTAGTCGTGTCTGAACCCCCCTGTTAGTCGTGTCTGAACCCCCCTGTTAGTCGTGTCTAAACCCCCCTGTTAGTCGTGTCTGAACCCCCCTGTTAGTCGTGTCTGAACCCCCCTGTTAGTCGTGTCTAAACCACCCTGTTAGTCGTGTCTAAACCCCCCTGTTAGTCGTGTCTAAACCCCCCTGTTAGTCGTGTCTAAACCCCCCTGTTAGTCGTGTCTGAACCCCCCTGTTAGTCGTGTCTAAACCCCCCTGTTAGTCGTGTCTAAACCCCCCTGTTAGTCGTGTCTAAACCACCCTGTTAGTCGTGTCTAAACCCCCCTGTTAGTCGTGTCTGAACCCCCCTGTTAGTCGTGTCTGAACCCCCCTGTTAGTCGTGTCTAAACCCCCCTGTTAGTCGTGTCTAAACCCCCCTGTTAGTCGTGTCTAAACCACCCTGTTAGTCGTGTCTAAACCCCCCTGTTAGTCGTGTCTGAACCCCCCTGTTAGTCGTGTCTGAACCCCCCTGTTAGTCGTGTCTAAACCCCCCTGTTAGTCGTGTCTAAACCACCCTGTTAGTCGTGTCTAAACCCCCCTGTTAGTCATAGACTCCCAATACATTGAAGGCCTCTAGATTGTAGTAGCTGTTATTACATTTCTCTCCTATCCTCCCCCTCCTCTCTCCCCCCTCTCTCTCCCATCCTCCCTTCCCTTCCTCTCTCTTCTCCTTCCTCTCCTCCTCTCCCCTCCATCCCTGTCCATGGACTTCATACAGAGACACTACAAACGTAAATACCTTCAAATCACATTAAGAAAAAGAAGATGGTTAATAAACCTGCGACATGGGGATTTTCAGAGATCAGCCACACACACACACACACACACACACACACACACACACACACACACACACACACACACACACACACACACAGGTATACTGCCCGCATAGAGTGAGCCCTTCTTCAAAAGTAGTGCATTATATAGGGACTAGGGTGCCATTTGGGAAGCAGAGAGAGAGAGGGTCTGACTGATCACTGTGTGTTTGTGTATGACAGGGTGAGATGCTATCTCTAGAGGGAACACAGAGTGTCTGAGTACACAGGCATTTGGGAGGAACAAGAACAAACACACACACAGTGTTTGGGGGGGCGAGAGATCAAACCCAAGGTAACAGAAAGAAAGCGCTAGAGGGAAACCTCTACAGCTCCCTGCAAGTCCACCAATATACTGTGCTCGATAGGATCTTCCTATTGGAGAGGAGGAGAGGTGTGGGGGAGAGAAGAGGAGAAGAGAGGAGCAGAGAGGAGGAGTGGGCGGAGAGGAGAGGACAAAAGAGGAGAGGAGAGGAGAGGAGAGGAGAGGAGAGGAGAGGAGAGGAGCAGAGAGGAGGAGTGGGCGGAGAGGAGAGGACAAAAGAGGAGAGGAGAGGAGAGGAGAGGAGAGGAGAGGAGAGGGGAAGAGTGGAGAGGGGAAGAGTGGAGAGGGGAGAGGAAGAGGAGGAGGAGAGAAGAGAGGAGTGGAGAGGAGGGGAAGAGAGGAGAGGAGGGAGGGAGTGGAGAGGGGAAGAGAGGAGGGGAGAGGAGAGGGGAGAGGGGAGAGGGAGTAGAGAGGGGAGAGGAAGAGGAGGAGGAGAGAAGAGAGGAGTGGAGAGGAGAGGAGAGGAGAGGAGAGGAGAGGGGAAGAGTGGAGAGGGGAGAGGAAGAGGAAGAGGAGGAGGAGAGAAGAGAGGAGTGGAGAGGAGGGGAAGAGAGGAGAGGAGGGAGGGAGTGGAGAGGGGAAGAGAGGAGGGGAGGGGAGAGGGGAGAGGGGAGAGGGAGTAGAGAGGGGAGAGGGAGAGGAAGAGGAGGAGGAGAGAAGAGAGGAGTGGAGAGGAGAGGGGGAGGGGAGGTGGAGAGAAGGGGAGGGGAAGAGAGGGGAGAGGAAGAAGAGGAGGAGGAGGAGGGGAAGAGAGGAGATTCCATCTTATCACACTGATTGATATTCTTTCTTTGACACCAAACAGATTTAAGTCACGACCTTGTTTTCAGTTCAACTGCTGTACAACCCTTTACGTGTGTGTGTGTGTGTGTGTGTGTGTGTGTGTGTGTGTGTGTGTGTGTGTGTGTGTGTGTGTGTGTGTGTGTGTGTGTGTGTGTGTGTGTGTGTGTGTGTGTGTGTGTATGCAGAACAGAGCAGCTTCTCCCTTACTTGGCTTTACCCTGCTGAGAGGTAATGGGATTGACTGTCAGGCTGGATCATAACTGGCCGTGATTGGGAGGTGCACAATTGGCCCAGTGTTGGCCGGGTTTGGCCGGGGTAGGCCGTCATTGTAAATAAGCATTTGTTATTAACTGACTATAAATTAAGTTTAAATAAAAATAAAGGTTCAATAAAAAAATACAAAATAAATTGTACACTGGGGAGAGTAGATTACATTACTAACCACATAACAGACTATTTCACTGTAGATTACACTACTAACCACATAACAGACTATTTCACTGTAGACTACACTACTAACCACATAACAGTATCTTTCACTGTAGATTACACTACTAACCACATAACAGACAGTCTATTTCACTGTAGATTACACTACTAACCACATAACAGACTCTTTCACTGTAGATTACACTACTAACCACATAACAGACTCTTTCACTGTAGACTACACTACTAACCACATAACAGTATATTTCACTGTAGACTACACTACTAACCACATAACAGTATATTTCACTGTAGACTACAGTACTAACCACATAACAGTATATTTCACTGTAGACTACAGTACTAACCACATAACAGACTATTTCACTGTAGACTACACTACTAACCACATAACAGTATATTTCACTGTAGACTACATTACTAACCACATAACAGTATATTTCACTGTAGACTACATTACTAACCACATAACAGTATATTTCACTGTAGACTACACTACTAACCACATAACAGACTCTTTCACTGTAGACTACACTACTAACCACATAACAGACTCTTTCACTGTAGACTACACTACTAACCACATAACAGACTATTTCACTGTAGACTACACTACTAACCACATAACAGACAGTCTATTTCACTGTAGACTACACTACTAACCACATAACAGTCTCTTTCACTGTAGACTACAGTACTAACCACATAACAGACAGTCTATTTCACTGTAGACTACACTACTAACCACATAACAGACTCTTTCACTGTAGACTACACTACTAACCACATAACAGACAGTCTCTTTCACTGTAGACTACACTACTAACCACATAACAGACAGTCTCTTTCACTGTAGACTACAGTACTAACCACATAACAGACAGTCTCTTTCACTGTAGACTACACTACTAACCACATAACAGACTCTTTCACTGTAGACTACACTACTAACCACATAACAGACTCTTTCACTGTAGACTACACTACTAACCACATAACAGACAGTCTCTTTCACTGTAGACTACACTACTAACCACATAACAGTCTCTTTCACTGTAGACTACACTACTAACCACATAACAGACAGTCTCTTTCACTGTAGACTACACTACTAACCACATAACAGACTCTTTCACTGTAGACTACAGTACTAACCACATAACAGACTCTTTCACTGTAGACTACACTACTAACCACATAACAGACTCTTTCACTGTAGACTACACTACTAACCACATAACAGACAGTCTCTTTCACTGTAGACTACACTACTAACCACATAACAGACTATTTCACTGTAGACTACACTACTAACCACATAACAGACTCTTTCACTGTAGACTACACTACTAACCACATAACAGACAGTCTATTTCACTGTAGACTACAGTACTAACCACATAACAGACTCTTTCACTGTAGACTACAGTACTAACCACATAACAGTATATTTCACTGTAGACTACAGTACTAACCACATAACAGTATATTTCACTGTAGACTACACTACTAACCACATAACAGACAGTCTCTTTCACTGTAGACTACACTACTAACCACATAACAGACAGTCTCTTTCACTGTAGACTACAGTACTAACCACATAACAGACAGTCTATTTCACTGTAGACTACACTACTAACCACATAACAGACTCTTTCACTGTAGACTACACTACTAACCACATAACAGACAGTCTCTTTCACTGTAGACTACACTACTAACCACATAACAGACAGTCTATTTCACTGTAGACTACAGTACTAACCACATAACAGACTCTTTCACTGTAGACTACACTACTAACCACATAACAGTCTATTTCACTGTAGACTACACTACTAACCACATAACAGACAGTCTCTTTCACTATAGACTACAGTACTAACCACATAACAGACAGTCTCTTTCACTGTAGACTACAGTACTAACCACATAACAGACTCTTTCACTGTAGACTACACTACTAACCACATAACAGACTATTTCACTGTAGACTACACTACTAACCACATAACAGACTCTTTCACTGTAGACTACACTACTAACCACATAACAGACAGTCTATTTCACTGTAGACTACAGTACTAACCACATAACAGACTCTTTCACTGTAGACTACACTACTAACCACATAACAGACTATTTCACTGTAGACTACACTACTAACCACATAACAGTATATTTCACTGTAGACTACACTACTAACCACATAACAGACAGTCTCTTTCACTGTAGACTACACTACTAACCACATAACAGACAGTCTCTTTCACTGTAGACTACAGTACTAACCACATAACAGACAGTCTATTTCACTGTAGACTACACTACTAACCACATAACAGACTCTTTCACTGTAGACTACACTACTAACCACATAACAGACAGTCTCTTTCACTGTAGACTACACTACTAACCACATAACAGACAGTCTCTTTCACTGTAGACTACAGTACTAACCACATAACAGACAGTCTCTTTCACTGTAGACTACACTACTAACCACATAACAGACTCTTTCACTGTAGACTACACTACTAACCACATAACAGACTATTTCACTGTAGACTACACTACTAACCACATAACAGACTCTTTCACTGTAGACTACAGTACTAACCACATAACAGACTATTTCACTGTAGACTACAGTACTAACCACATAACAGTCTCTTTCACTGTAGACTACACTACTAACCACATAACAGACAGTCTCTTTCACTGTAGACTACACTACTAACCACATAACAGTCTCTTTCACTGTAGACTACACTACTAACCACATAACAGTCTCTTTCACTGTAGACTACAGTACTAACCACATAACAGTATATTTCACTGTAGACTACACTACTAACCACATAACAGACTCTTTCACTGTAGACTACACTACTAACCACATAACAGACTCTTTCACTGTAGACTACACTACTAACCACATAACAGACAGTCTATTTCACTGTAGACTACACTACTAACCACATAACAGTCTCTTTCACTGTAGACTACACTACTAACCACATAACAGACTCTTTCACTGTAGACTACACTACTAACCACATAACAGACTCTTTCACTGTAGACTACACTACTAACCACATAACAGACAGTCTATTCCACTGTAGACTACACTACTAACCACATAACAGACAGTCTCTTTCACTGTAGACTACACTACTAACCACATAACAGTCTATTTCACTGTAGACTACAGTACTAACCACATAACAGACTCTTTCACTGTAGACTACAGTACTAACCACATAACAGTATATTTCACTGTAGACTACAGTACTAACCACATAACAGTATATTTCACTGTAGACTACACTACTAACCACATAACAGACAGTCTCTTTCACTGTAGACTACACTACTAACCATATAACAGACAGTCTCTTTAACTGTAGACTACAGTACTAACCACATAACAGACAGTCTATTTCACTGTAGACTACACTACTAACCACATAACAGACTCTTTCACTGTAGACTACACTACTAACCACATAACAGACAGTCTCTTTCACTGTAGACTACACTACTAACCACATAACAGACAGTCTCTTTCACTGTAGACTACAGTACTAACCACATAACAGACAGTCTCTTTCACTGTAGACTACACTACTAACCACATAACAGACTCTTTCACTGTAGACTACACTACTAACCACATAACAGACTATTTCACTGTAGACTACACTACTAACCACATAACAGACTCTTTCACTGTAGACTACAGTACTAACCACATAACAGACTATTTCACTGTAGACTACAGTACTAACCACATAACAGTCTCTTTCACTGTAGACTACAGTACTAACCACATAACAGTATATTTCACTGTAGACTACACTACTAACCACATAAGACTCTTTCACTGTAGACTACACTACTAACCACATAACAGACTCTTTCACTGTAGACTACACTACTAACCACATAACAGACAGTCTATTTCACTGTAGACTACACTACTAACCACATAACAGTCTCTTTCACTGTAGACTACACTACTAACCACATAACAGACTCTTTCACTGTAGACTACACTACTAACCACATAACAGACTCTTTCACTGTAGACTACACTACTAACCACATAACAGACAGTCTACACTACTAACCACATAACAGACAGTCTATTTCACTGTAGACTACACTACTAACCATATAACAGACTCTTTCACTGTAGACTACACTACTAACCACATAACAGTATATTTCACTGTAGACTACACTAGTACTACTGACTTTAATTGGATGTGAAGAAGACTACAATACTCACTCCAACACACAGTCTCTTCTACTGTTGGGATGTACTTTCATATTCATAATATACATTCCACAGGTGAAGACATATAGACAGAGATACAGATGTATTGAAGTAGTACGTGGTTAGATTGAATAATAGATGAAATATCAATGTAAGTGTATGAAGCTAGCAGAGCAGTGGACAGGACCACCAGAGTTCATTGTTTGAATCTCTGACAGAGTCTCTCTCTACTGAGGCTTCCATTGATGATGATGATGACGCCTCAGAAAGTGGGTAAATTTTACAAAGTTCCCACTGTAAATACGTGGGAACAGCGTTGATTCAACCAGTATGTGTCCCCAGTGCCCAGTGGGTATGTCATTTTGGCTAAAAGTAATTCTGGGAAGGCAGTGAGAGGAAGGCAGTGAGAGGAAGGCAGTGAGAGGAAGGCAGTGAGAGGAAGGCAGTGAGAGGAAGGCAGTGAGAGGAAGGCAGTGAGAGGAAGGTAGTGAGAGGAAGGCAGTGAGAGGAAGGCAGTGAGAGGAAGGCAGTGAGAGGAAGGTAGTGAGAGGAAGGTAGTGCAGTGAGAGGAAGGCAGTGAGAGGAAGGTAGTGCAGTGAGAGGAAGGCAGTGAGAGGAAGGTAGTGCAGTGAGAGGAAGGCAGTGAGAGGAAGGCAGTGAGAGGAAGGTAGTGAGAGGAAGGTAGTGCAGTGAGAGAAAGGCAGTGAGAGGAAGGTAGTGCAGTGAGAGGAAGGCAGTGAGAGGAAGGTAGTGCAGTGAGAGGAAGGCAGTGAGAGGATGGCAGTGAGAGGAAGGTAGTGAGAGGAAGGTAGTGCAGTGAGAGGAAGGCAGTGAGAGGAAGGCAGTGAGAGGAAGGCAGTGAGAGGAAGGCAGTGAGAGGAAGGCAGTGAGTGAGTGTGTGTGTGTGTGTGTGTGTGTGTGTGTGTGTGTGTGTGTGTGTGCGTGCGTGCGTGCGTGCGTGTGTGTGTGTGTGTGTGTGTGCGTGCGTGTGTGTGTGTGCAATCCAGTGATGAGAGGGAGTTCAAGGCAACGTCACAGGAAGATAATAAGATTCCACAGCAGGGTAGAGGAGGAAAGAAGCACCTTGGAGAAACGGACAGGCACGCGGTTTGACATGACTCCATTACAGACTTGTGCTGATTATTTACCCCTCCAGCGGCCCTGTAAAAATGATTAACTGTGGAAAGGAACGTTAATGAAAGAAAAAAAGAGGAGAAGATTCAGAATGCTCCTCTGCTTCCTGTCTTATCCATGTACTAGGGCACAGATTAAGAGAATGCTCTCAGAACCCGGGAGTGGTTCTCAACCTGGGGTACTAGTAGGGAAGGGAAAGGGGATACCTAGAACCGAAATGTGTCTTCCGCATTTAACCCAATCCCTCAGAGAGGTGCGGGGGGGGGCTGCCTTCCAAAAAAAAATATATTTAACCTTTGTTTAACCATGTAGGCCAGTTGAGGGCAAGTTCTCATTTACAACTGCGACCTGGCCAAGATAAAGCAAAGCAGTGCGACACAAACAACACAGAGTTACACATGGGATAAACAAGCGTACAGTCAGTAACACAATAGAAAAATCTATATACAGTGCGTACAAATGTAGTAAGATTAGGGAGGTAAGGCAATAAAATAGGCCATAGTGGAGAAATAATTACAATTTAGCAATTGAACACTGAAGTGATAGATGTGCAGAATATGAATGTGCAAGTAGAGATACTGGGGTGCAAAGGAGCAAAAAAATAACTATGGGGATGAGGTAGTTGGATGGGCTGTTTACAGATGGGCTATGTACAGGTGCAATGATCTGTATGCTGCTCTGACAGCTGATGCTTAAAGTTAGTGAGGGAGATATGAGTCTCCAGCTTCAGTGATTTTTGCAATTCGTTCCAGTCATTGGCAGCAGAGAACTGGAAGGAAAGGCGGCCAAAGGAAGTGTTGGCTATGGGGGTGAGTAGTGAGATATACCTGCTGGAGCGCGTGCTACGGGTGGGGGCTGCTATGGTGACCAGTGAGCTGAGATAAGGCGGGGCTTTGCCTAGCAAAGACTTTTATAGATGACCTGTAGCCAGTGGGTTTGGCGCCGAATATGAAGCGAGGGCCAGCCAACAAGAGAATACAGGTCACGGTGGTGGGTGGTATATGGGGCTTTGGTGACAAACAGATGGCACTGTGATAGACTGCATCCAATTTGCTGAGTAGAGTGTTGGAGGCTATTTTGTAAATGACATCGCCGAAGTCATGGATCGGTAGGATAGTCAGTTTTACGAGGGATTGTTTGGCAGCATGTGTGAAGGATGCTTTGTTGCGAAATAGGAAGCCGATTCTAAATGTAATTTTGGATTGGAGATGCTTAATGTGAGTCTGGAAGGAGAGTTTACAGTCTAACCGGACACCTAGTTATTTGTAGTTGCCCACATAAGTCAGAACCGTCCAGAGTAGTGATGCTAGACGGGCGGGTAGGTTCGGGCAGCGATCGCTTGAAGAGCACGCATTTAGTTTTACTTGCATTTAAGAGCAGTTGGAGGCCACGGAAGGACTATTGTATGGCATTGAAGCTCGTCTGGAGGTTTGTTAACACAGTGTCCAAAGAAGGGCCAGAAGTATACAGATTGGTGTCGTCTGCGTAAAGGTGGATCAGAGAGTCACCAGCAGCAAGAGCGACATCATCGATGTAGACAGAGAAAATAGTCAGCCCGAGAACTGAACCCTGTGGCACCCCCATAGAGACTGCCAGAGGTCCGGACAACAGGCCCTCCGATTTGACACACTGAACTCTATCTGAGAAGTAGTTGGTGAACCAGGCGAGGCAGTCATTTGAGAAACCAAGGCTGTTGAGTCTGCCGATAAGAATGCGGTGATTGAGTCGAAAGCCTTGGCCCGGTCGATGAATACGTCTGCACCGTACTGTCTCTTTGAAGAGGGGGATGACCGCGGCAGCTTTCCAATCTTTAGGGATCTCAGACGATACAAAAGAGAGGTTGAACAGGCTAGTAATAGGGGTTGCAACAATTGCGGCAGATAATTTTAGAAAGAGAGGGTCCAGATTGTCTAGCCCAGCTGATTTGTAGGGGTCCAGATTTTGCAGCTCTTTCAGAACATCAGCTATCTGGATTTGGGTGAAGGAGAAATGGGGGAGGCTTTGGGAAGTTGCTGTGGGGGGTGCAGAGCTGTTGACCGGGGTAGGGGTAGCCAGGTGGAAAGCATGGCCAGCCGTAGAAAAATGCTTATTGAAATTCTCGATTATCGTAGAATTATTGGTGG
This sequence comes from Salmo trutta, assembly GCF_901001165.1. Classification (NCBI taxonomy): domain Eukaryota; kingdom Metazoa; phylum Chordata; class Actinopteri; order Salmoniformes; family Salmonidae; genus Salmo; species Salmo trutta. Next base: position 39,253,039 of record NC_042989.1, read on the forward strand.
TGACAGTGTTTCCTAGCCTCAGTGCAGTGGGCAGCTGGGAGGAGGTGTTCTTATTCTCCATGGACTTTACAGTGTCCCCGAACTTTTTGGAGTTTGTGCTACGGGATGCAAATTTCTGTTTGATAAAGCTAGCGTTTGCTTTCCTAACTGCCTGTGTGTATTGGTTCCTAACTTCCCTGAAAAGCTGCATATCGCGGCGGCTATTCAATGCTAATGCAGTACGCGACAAGATGTTGTGCTGGTCAAGGGCAGTCAGGTCTGGAGTGAACCAAGGTCTATATTTGTTCTTAGTTCTGTGTTTTTTGTTACTGCGGCCGTGCAGCCGCACACAAGCCTAAGATCATCATGCAATGCCAAGCGTCGGCTGGAGTGCTGTAAAGGTCACCGCCAATTGGACTCTGGAGCAGTGGAAATGCTTTCTCTGGAGTGATGAGTCACGCTCTACCATCTGGCAGTTAGGCGGATGCCAGGAGAACAATACCTGCCCCAATGCAAAAAAATGTGGCAAAGCAATTAACTTTTTGTCCTGAATACAAAGTGTTATGTTTAGGGGAAATCCAATCCAATCCAACACATTACTAAGTAACACTCTCCAAATTTTCAAGCATAGTGGTGGCTGCATTATGTTATGGGTGTGCTTGTAATCGTTAAGGACTGGGTAGTTTTTCAGGATAAAAAATAAATGGAATGGAGCTTACCAAAGGCAAAATGCTAGAGGAAAACCTGGTTCAGTCTGCTTTCCACCAGACACTGAGATTAATTCACCTTTCAGCAGGACAATAATCAAAAACACAAGGCCAAATCTACACTGGAGTTGCTTACCAAGAAGACTGTGAATGTTCCTGAGTGTTACAGTTTTGATATACTATTTTCTAGCCTTTACTTTTATCCAACATAAAAAACATGATTTCATATTTTGCTACAAAAGACCGAATCGAGCCAGTCGGTCCGGTCGGTCACCTTTGACTTGAAGAATTTGGAAAATAATAATAATGGGCGGTGTCGCACAATCCAGGTGTGGAAAGTTCTTCGAGACTTCCCCCAGAAAGACTCACAGCTCTTAGAGACTTCCCCCAGAAAGACTCCCAGTTCTTAGAGACTTCCCCCAGAAAGACTCACAGCTCTTAGAGACTTCCCCCAGAAAGACTCACAGCTCTTAGAGACTTCCCCCAGAAAGACTCCCAGTTCTTAGAGACTTCCCCCAGAAAGACTCCCAGTTCTTAGAGACTTTCCCCAGAAAGACTCACAGTTCTTAGAGACTTCCCCCAGAAAGACTCACAGCTCTTAGAGACTTCCCCCAGAAAGACTCCCAGTTCTTAGAGACTTCCCCCAGAAAGACTCACAGCTCTTAGAGACTTTCCCCAGAAAGACTCACAGTTCTTAGAGACTTCCCCCAGAAAGACTCCCAGCTCTTAGAGACTTCCCCCAGAAAGACTCACAGCTCTTAGAGACTTCCCCCAGAAAGACTCCCAGCTCTTAGAGACTTCCCCCAGAAAGACTCCCAGCTCTTAGAGACTTCCCCCAGAAAGACTCCCAGCTCTTAGAGACTTCCCCCAGAAAGACTGACAGCTGTAATTACTGCCAAAGGTGATTCTAACATATAGTGACTCAGGTGGTTGATGTAATTTTCATTCACAGTCTTTTTAATATAGAGCTATTAGCAGTGCCATTTTGGTTGATTGTTGTGGTCTTGAACCAATGAGTTTATTAACATTCTTCATCAAGAATATGGGCAACATTTAATTGTTGACAATGAAAGAGGTGGGACTGTTGTTCCCTTGTCATATAATTGGTACATTTACATTCAATATAACATAAAGAATAGTTTTCCAGATTGTATTTTGATAGATTTTTTTTCACGATGTGAATATTGTGTCGCCGACTGAGACAACCTGGTTCAATTTGAGTCCCAAGGCAAAACCAGTTGAGAACCACTGGCCCATGTGTCTGGACAGGAACATCACATTTCTCTGTCCCAATACCGTCGCAGATGTCTGGCGAATCGAGGCCCTGGGTTTGTCCCAGTCATCTCTCTTTTATTCTCACACTTGTTCACTTCCCTTAATGAATTTGACAGGAAATGAGTGTTATAAGAAACTTCCTTTCATGCCTATACCCATCCAATGCTTTTTTTACATCTGTGTGACCACGTAGTGAACGGGAGTAGTGAAAAAAGTGCTTCAGGAAGCTGGAGATATTATTGGGACCCCCTGTCTTATTGACTTTGGATGCTTCCTCTTAATTTTTAAGAGCGTCTTGGCTAGTTAATGATTCCTGTTGCAGAATTGATGTTGCAGTAACAGATAAACACTATATCAGTCAGCCGGTAAGACTGTAGAATGGCACCAGAAATAGAAATGCACGTGTTTAACACACCAGGACGTTTCTGTTTTCGAAGGCCCGTCGTTATTGGCCGAAAAATTATCATTCTGTGTAATTTTTTTAATAATAATTAGGACAGACCAGCCCATCTGCCACTTGCCCCGAACTGCCCTATGGCCAGTCTGTAGGGCATTGGCTTCCAAATGGAACCCTGTTCCTCATAGGGCCCTGGTCTAAAGTAGTGCACTACATAGGGGATAGGGTGCCATAGGGCCCTGGTCTAAAGTAGTGCACTACATAGGGAATAGGGTGCCATAGGGCCCTGGTCTAAAGTAGTGCTACATAGGGAATAGGGTGCCATAGGGCCCTGGTCTAAAGTAGTGCACTACATAGGGAATAGGGTGCCATAGGGCCCTGGTCTAAAGTAGTGCACTACATAGGGAATAGTGTGCCATTTTGAGATGCCGACACAAAGAGAGCGTCGCCAGACGATAGGTACCGGAGCGTGGTGGTAGATGTTCTAAGCTCTCCGATGTGTTACTGGATCTGCCCCCACCCCCTGCCGAATATGTTACATCCCAAATGGCATCTATGTTTCCTATACAGTGCACTATGGTCCAAAATTAGTGCGGTTCATAGTTGAACAGAGTGCCATTTTGGGACGCAACGTAAGTGAAACAGCCTAGTAGATGTTGTTTGTTGTTGTATCTACACAGTGTAGGCAGCCACGTCTATCCTGAGCATATGTAACTGCTTCCAAGTAATTGATAAGTTGATTGGTGTGGTATGGGGTAGGCTGCTGGTATTGCTTACAGATCGTCAACAATAGCTTCCTTCTGAAACAAGGGTTGGTTAGTAAAATAACTTTCTTCTAGTTGGTTTCTGGATTATGTCACTTGAAACACTTATCTTCCCATATCTTTTTTTTTACTACAAAACATAGAAACGCGCCATTTTCACATCATGTTGATGTTTGGGGTGGTGCTGCAGATTATGAAAATGAAGTTCAATATTTTTGTTATTTTCCTTTAACTAATACGTGGTCCCAGCCTGGTCCATTAACTGTCTGTGTTCTTCCATAATAATAATAATAATAATAATAATAATAATAATAATACATTGCATTTATAGACATAAATCACAAAGCTCTTTGCATTGAAAGCATATGTTTAAAAAAAAGGTTTAAGGATAAGGGCTAAAGTAAGTTGTCCAGAGAGCAGAGACAGACTGTCCTGCAGGCCTGCTTGGTGCCAGACCTCTGAGAAAGCCTTGTCTGCTTGATGCCAGACCCCTGAGAAAGCCTTGTCTGCTTGATGCCAGACCCCTGAGAAAGCCTTGTCTGCTTTGATGCCAGACCTCTGAGAAAGCCTTGTCTGCTTGATGCCAGACCCCTGAGAAAGCCTTGTCTGCTTGATGCCAGACCCCTGAGAAAGCCTTGTCTGCTTGATGCCAGACCCCTGAGAAAGCCTTGTCTGCTTGATGCCAGACCCCTGTGAAAGCCTTGTCTGCTTGATGCCAGACCCCTGAGAAAGCCTTGTCTGCTTTGGTGCCAGACCCCTGAAAAAGCCTTGTCTGCTTTGGTGCCAGACCCCTGAGAAAGCCTTGTCTGCTTTGGTGCCAGACCCCTGAGAAAGCCTTGTCTGCTTTGGTGCCAGACCCCTGAAAAAGCCTTGTCTGCTTTGGTGCCAAACCCCTGAGAAAGCCTTGTCTGCTTTGGTGCCAGACCCCTGAGAAAGCCTTGTCTGCTTTGGTGCCAGACCCCTGAGAAAGCCTTGTCTGCTTTGGTGCCAGACCCCTGAGAAAGCCTTGTCTGCTTTGGTGCCAGACCCCTGAAAAAGCCTTGTCTGCTTTGGTGCCAGACCCCTGAGAAAGCCTTGTCTGCTTTGGTGCCAGACCCCTGAGAAAGCCTTGTCTGCTTTGGTGCCAGACCCCTGAAAAAGCCTTGTCTGCTTTGGTGCCAGACCCCTGAGAAAGCCTTGTCTGCTTTGGTGCCAGACCCCTGAGAAAGCCTTGTCTGCTTTGGTGCCAGACCCCTGAGAAAGCCTTGTCTGCTTTGGTGCCAGACCCCTGAGAAAGCCTTGTCTGCTTTGGTGCCAGACCCCTGAGAAAGCCTTGTTGTCTCCTTGATGCCAGACCCCTGAGAAAGCCTTGTCTGCTTGATGCCAGACCTTGAGAAAGCCTTGTCTGCTTTGATGCCAGACCCCTGAGAAAGCCTTGTCTGCTTGATGCCAGACCCCCGAAAAGCCTTGTTGTCTCCTTGATGCCAGACCCCTGAAAAGCCTTGTTGTCTGCTTTGATGCCAGACCCCTGAAAAGCCTTGTCTGCTTGATGCCAGACGCCTGAAAAGCCTTGTTGTCTCCTTGATGCCAGACCCCTGAAAAAGCCTTGTTGTCTCCTTGATGCCAGACCCCTGAAAAGCCTTGTCTGCTTGATGCCAGACCCCTGAAAAGCCTTGTTGTCTCCTTGATGCCAGACCCCTGAAAAAGCCTTGTCTCCTTGATGCCAGACCCCTGAAAAAGCCTTGTTGTCTCCTTGATGCCAGTCCCCTGAAAAAGCCTTGTTGTCTCCTTGATGCCAGACCTCTGAAAAAGGGAGCTATTTCCTATATAGTGAGTAGTGCACTATATAGGGAACAGACCACTTCCTTCCGTACTCAACTATCGAGGCTTTAATCTCTCAAATTCCCTCTTCCCTGTGACAGATTGGCTCGTTCACGCCGATCGTGTTTGTGTGTGTGTGTGTGTGTGTGTGTGTGTGTGTGCAGAATGGCCCTGGAGCTCTTTGGCTGCATTATTCATGACGTGTTCACACTTGCCTTAATTACAAAGATTACACACACACACACACACACACACACACACACACACACACACACACACACACACACACACACACACACACACACACTCCAACAGCAGGAGCGTCCTTAGGGTCCACTGTGAAACCACGATTAGTTCACGTTCTGAACGTTCCAACATCACCGTCAGTGGGCCCGCTAATGTAGCATTACAAAATATCCTTCTTTTCTATTTTCCCTGCTAGAGGTGCTCAATACATAATGTAACAACTTTCACTAAACTAATACATGGAGATATTTCTCCATCAAGTCAAAACTCCAAGAATCCATTTCGACCACCCTCGTATCACAGAGCCCATTTCTCTTAGCTGCAATCCAAATGGCAGCCTATTCCCTTCATAGTGAACTACTTTTGAGGGTTTCACAGGGACTCTGGTCAACGGTAGTGCACTATATAGGGAACAGGCTGGGATATCATCCCATGGATGATATCAAATGTAAATCCTGGGGTTATGACTATGAGATGAAAATAGAGTTACCATGTCAGATAATCCATTTTCTCTTTACAGTCAGTTAGCAGGAGCAATTAGGGCTGACTGCATTGCTCAAGTGTAAATCAACAGATTTTTCACCTAGTCGATTCAGGGATTCAAACAGGAACCTTTTACATTTTAGTCATTTAGCAGACGCTCTTATCCAGAGCGACTTACAGTAGTGAATGCATACATTTAATTTCATGCATTTTTTATTAATATTATTTTTTTTTTTTTTGTACTGGCCCCCTGTGGGAATTGAACCCACAACCCTGGCATTGCACACACCATGCTGGCGTTGCAATCACCATGCTCTACCAACTGAGCCACAGGGAAGGGCTTGATTACTGGCCCAACGCTCTTAACCTCTAGGCTACCTGTCGTCCATTATTAAAGCCTCTAATGAATCAAAGGGGACTTGAATCTCTTTATCTTCATACCAAATAGCACCTACTACTTTTGACAAGAGCTCGATGATCCCTGGTCAAAAGTAGGGCGACCTATACAGGGAATAGGGTGCCATTTGGGACGAAGGCTTCATTGGAAGCATCAGAATTATCTTTCCATTAGAGTTTCAATCATGTCAGAAATCTGATTTTCAAACTGTGATGTAGTAAGTAGGACCTTTTACCCCCGCTGAGAGATCACACCCAGATGAGCGTTGAAGCCTAGAGACCGATCCTGGTAGTGTACATGTACATCGAGCAGCGTCACTACAGATATAAGTGATAGGATGCTGTCCTATGGGCCATTCTGGCTCAGACAAGGCTTACTTCAAGCCTTATAATGAGACGTTATAAAGGCTCATACGTTCTTATATCGTGCTTATAACATCTATCCATGGCTCTGACGTCTAAACTTGGCTCTGCCGACATCTAAACTTGGCTCTGACGTCGTCTCACCACGGCTCTGACGTCGTCTCACCACAGCTCTGTCCAGGGGTGTCATGCACCTCGCTGGGGGGGTGGCCCTGAGGGGGCATAGCTGGGGGGTGGTCTGGAGGGGACCTAGGCCATTTTCAAACACTTGAAACAGCTTTTTCTTGCAATCTAGAGCCATAATCATTATTTACATTGACATGATAGTCTTTTAGCAGATGGGACTACCACATATCAAAGGCATAGTAGGTGAGGAGGGGGATTATTTAAGATACACTTTGAAGAGGTAGGGTTTCAGGTGCTTGCGGAAGATGAGCAGGGACTCTGCTGTCCTAGCTTCAGGGGGAAGACGGGCAGGGACTCTGCTGTCCTAGCTTCAGGGGGAAGACGGACAGGGACTCTGCTGTCCTAGCTTCAGGGGGAAGATGGACAGGGACTCTGCTGTCCTAGCTTCAGGGCGAAGACGGACAGGGACTCTGCTGTCCTAGCTTCAGGGGGAAGACGGACAGGGACTCTGCTGTCCTAGCTTCAGGGGGAAGATGGGCAGGGACTCTGCTGTCCTAGCTTCAGGGGGAAGCTGGTTCCACCATTGGAGTGCCAGGACAGAGAAGAGCTTGGACTGGGCTGAGCGGAAGCTGCCCTCTCATAGGGGTGGGAGGGCCAAGAGACCGATGGTGACAGAACGGAGTGCTCAGGTTGGGGTGTAGGGTTTGAGCATAGCCTGAAGGTAGGATCAGAGACCTGGAAGGGGGTTGCAGTGCGATTAGTAGGTGACTAGCCTCTAGTAGAGATGAGGGAAAGCATATTGTTTGCCTTGTGAGTTAGAGGGGATTTGGGAAATAGTGAAGTCAAGGAGGGAAAAGAGAGAGTTGGAAAGAAATTAATCAAAGGCAGATGTCTGGAGGTTAAAGTCGCCAAGTACGAAGACCACTGAGCCATCGTCAGGAAATCAGTTTATCAATGTGTCAAGCTCATTGAGGGCACCTAGTGGGCGATGGATAGACAACAATGTTAAGCTTGAGTGGACAAGTGACAGTGACAGCATGGAATTGAAATGAGCAGATGGACAGGTGAGAGAGGGAGAAAACAGAAAATCTCCAGTTAGATGTGCAAAGGCATGCTTGACATGATAATATTTTTCATGTTTGCCAGTTTGTCGATGACCAGATGCTCTTGGACTATGAGAGAAAACTCAGTCAGATGAAGAGAGAGCAGCTGGAGTAGCACTGTCCATGTCAAAGGCCAAAAAGTAAAAGGAATGAAGGGCAGTATAGGTTGAAATTAACTCCGTGTTCTTGACTGAAGATCAGCAGTTCCAAACGCTACCAGAGACCCAGAATTTCACATGGTTTGTGCACGCAGGGTACACTAAATTGTGACACACCGTCTCTTTTCAGTCTTATGTTCCAAAATTTGAAATGGTGTTGTCCAGGGTCACGCCAGCTCTGTCTTGTCAAGGTTGAGCTTGAGGTCGGGTAGGCCGGCATCCAAGTTGAGATATCTGCCAGGCACGCAGAGATGCGTGTCACCACTTGGGTGTCAGAAAGGCGGAAGGAGAAAAGTAGTTGAGTGTTATCTGCATAGCAATGATAGGAGAGACCATGTGAGGATATGATGGAGCTGAGTGACTTGGTGTATAGAGAGAAGAGGAGAGGGCCTAGAACCGAGCCCTGGGGGACATCAGTAGAGAGAGCATGTGGTGCAGACATACAGCGCCTTCGAAAAGTATTCAGACCCCTTGACTTTTTCCACATTTTGTTACGTTACAGCCTTGTTCTAAAATTGATTAAATTGTCTTGGTGGTTCTAAACTGTGTTCTTGGGGACCTTCAATGCTGCTGTCATGTTTTGGTACCCTTCCCCAGATCTGTGCCTCGACACAATCCTGTCTCTGAGCTCTAAGGACAATTAATTTGCTCTGACACGCACTGTCAACTGTGGAACCTTATATAGACAGGTGTGTGTGCTTTTGCAAATCATGTCCAATCAATTTAATTTACAACAGGGGACTCCAATCAAGAGGTAGAAACATCTCAAGGATGATCAATGGAAACAGGATGCGAGTATCAAAGCAAAGAGTCTGAATACTTATGTAAATAAGGTATTTCTGTTTGATTTTTTTTAAATAAATTAGCAAACATTTCTAAAAACATGTTTTCACTTTGTCATTATGGGGTATTGTGTTTAGATTGATGAGGCTTTAAAAAAAAAAGAATTTTAGAATAAGGCTGTAACGTAATAAAATGTGGGAAAAGTCAAGGGGTCTGAATACTTTCCGAAGGCGCTGTAGATCCAGTGTTTTGGAATGAAAAGAAAGAAGGGATACAGGTCTGTAGTTTTTGACATCAGATCAGTCAAGTGTTGGTTTCTTGAGGAGGGTCCATTTTGTAGCCAGAGGGAACGCAGCCGGTGGTCAGGGATGAGTTGATGAGGGAAGTGTGGAATGGGAGACGGTCTCCAGAGACGGTCTGGAGAAGGGAGGAGAGGAAGGAGTCAAGTGGGCAGGTTGTTGAGCGACCAGACCTCACTAGTCGTAGGATTTCATCAATTCAACTGTGTTGGTTTCATCCGACACTGTGGAAAAACCTGTCCAGACAATCAATTCAGCTTTGTTTCAGCAGTGTGACAGAGTGGATCTGATGTTACTGTACGATGATGCACAGCCACTGTTAACAAGGCAACAGCACCCTGACCAACCTGCACCCTGACCAACCTGCACGCTGACCAACCTGCACCCTGACCAACCTGCGCCCTGACCAACCTGCACCCTGACCAACCTGCACCCTGACCAACCGGCGCCCTGACCAACCTGCGCCCTGACCAACCTGCGCCCTGACCAACCTGCGCCCTGACCAACCTGCGCCCTGACCAACCTGCGCCCTGACCAACCTGCGCCCTGACCAACCTGCGCCCTGACCAACCTGCACGCTGACCAACCTGCGCCCTGACCAACCTGCGCCCTGACCAACCTGCGCCCTGACCAACCTGCGCCCTGACCAACCTGCGCCCTGACCAACCTGCATTGATGCAGAGAAGGAGAGGAACATTAGACAAGTCAGGGACAGGAACAGAATTGAAAAAGAGAAACAAAGGAAGGAAGGCTGAAAGGGCAGGTGTGTGTGTGTGTGTGTGTGTGTGTGTGTGTGTGTGTGTGTGTGTGTGTGTGTGTGTGTGTGTGTGTGTGTGTGTGTGTGTGTGTGTGTGTGTGTGTGTGTGTGTCCTGACTGATGGTTTGAATGACACAGGGGATTGGTGTGACACAGGGGATTGGTGTCACCTTAATTGGGGAGGACGGGCTCGTGGTAATGACTGGAGCGGAATCAGTGGAATGGTATTAAACACATGGTTTCCATGGTTTCCAGGTGTCTGATGCCGTTCCGTTTGCTCCGTTCCGGCCATTATTATGAGCCGTTATCCCCTCAGCAGCCTCCACTGATGTGTAAGGGGGGGCAGTGTATTATGATTGACAGGTTCAGTAGGTTGTGTTGGCTGCCCAGTGATCCACATGAAATGGAGAGGCTCTGCTCTCTCTGAGTAACACCTTTCAGAAACTAAAGGCCGCACTTTGACCAGGGTCCACAGTGTGCTGTCTGTTTACAGCACCATACAGCACTACGTTACTCTCTCGCTCTCTCTCTCTGTCTCTGTCTCTGTCTCTCTCTCTCTTTCTCTCTCTCTCTCTCTCTCTCTCTGTCTCTGTCTCTCTCTCTCTCTCTCTCTCTCTCTGTCTCTCTCTCTCTCTCTCTGTCTCTGTCTCTCTCTCTCTCTCTCTCTCTCTCTGTCTCTCTCTCTCTGTCTCGCTCTCTCTCTCGCTCTCTCTCTCTCTCGCTCTCTCTCTCTCTCTCTCTCTTTGCTCAGCTGTCGCCACCGTCCCATGGTGCATTGGGGTCATGTTAGCAGCAGCTGTCATGGTTTCCCAAAACCCAAGGGTCAAAGGTCATCTCTCTATTCCCATTGGTCGGTTTGGTTCACATGAGATGCCTAGACTAGGGATGACATAGAAGTGTGTCCCAAATGACAGCCTATTCCCTACATAGTGCGATGTATTTTATGAAAGTTCAATCAGGAAGGCTTGTCGGAATGCTCATTTAACCTCATCCGGTAAACGTGACATAATTGTAACGATCGTCTGGAAGGGGGACCAAGATGCAGCGTGGTAAGTGGTCATAATGATTTTTAATGAGACACTTCAAAAACAAACAGGGAAAACGAAAGCCAACAGTTCTGCCAGGTGAACACACACAAGACAGAAAACAACTACCCACAAAACCCCAAAGGAAAACAGGCTGCCTAAGTATGATTCCTAATCAGAGACAACGATAGACAGCTGCCTCTGATTAGGAACCCTACTCGGCCCAAAACAAAGAAATACAAAAACATAGAAAAAGGAACATAGAACGCCCACCCAATGTAACACCCTGGCCTAACCAAAATAAAGAACAAAAAACCCCTCTCTATGGCCAGGGTGTTACAATAATTCACTTTGTTTCCTATTCTACGGGAATAGCGAGAAATATATACAAACGTATCATCATCAGCACAGCGTTGCGTTGTTTCTCCTCCTCTTTCCTGTTAGCCACGTGTGGAATGTCATTATAGCCTGTACGAACGGCAGCAGGGAGCCTATTGGTTAGACTCTAACCTATAGGCTCTAACCTTTCTGTCTCGACCGTTAGAGCGTTGAGACAGTAACCGAATAGTTGCAAAACAATCGGACCGTTCTTCCCTTGAGCAAGGCAGTTAAACCCCTACAACAACTGTTCCCCTGACGACGTTGATGAAGGCAGCCCCACCGCACCTCTCTGATTGGGTTGTGCGACTGACTAGGTATCCCCTTTTCCCAATAATGCACATTCCTCACTCTTGCCATTTTTAACTTATATGGGATCACTTTCCTCTCTCCCAACCAATAGGCGTATAACTTGGCATGTGTTTATATGTCAAATTACCCATGTAAGTTGGCATATACCCTGTTTTTCAGCAACAGTTTAGGACAACCATCCATCTCCCCACCACCACCCCCAGCTATAATAACCTTAAGGCCCGTCATCGGAACCCCATTCCCCCAGCGGCCCCGCATGGCAGCCTGGTCTCATAGACTACACGTAACATAGTAAATGTAAATCCTGGTCACCGAAGAGGGTGGCTATTTGAAGAATCTCAAATATAAATATGTTTTGATTTGTTTAACACTTTTTTTTGGTAACTACATGATTCCATATGTGTTATTTCATAGTTTTGATGTCTTCACTATTATTCTACAATGTAGAAAATAGTCAAAATAAAGAAAAACCCTGTAATGAGTAGGTGTGTCCAAACTTTTTACTGGTACTGTATATTTGATCAGAATTTGACCATAAGTCATGTCTGGAAAAGCCTTTGGAAAAGTGACCTCAAGAGAAGTACACACAACAGGAGTGAAACCACTGTCCACATAAAACAGTGGAGACCCACAACATACCGAGTCCTCATTGTTTTAGAAAAAATAATTTGGCTTCCACTGGGCCGTCCTATGGGACTCCCTGACAAGGCCAGTTGTGGCACAGCCTGGGAATGAATCCTGGGTCTGCAGTAACGCCTTGATTTGATTTGATCCTAGACTAGAGGTAGACACATGGAGGGTTGTGTTCTGAAGCTATTCCACATCAGTCCTCCTGAAAGATAACAAGCTCTGTCTCCACTTGGCTGATCTCCAGTCAGTTCACTCAACCACAAAACGTTCCCAGGGTTGGTGTTAGGTGGTGTGTCTGTGTGTGTGTGTGTGTGTGTGTGTGTGTGTGTGTGTGTGTGTGTGTGTATAGGCTGCTACCCCTCACTCCATTGACCCCTCTGTTCACACAGCCCCACTTTTATGGACTCGACCCCCCCCCCCCACCCCACCCCGACCCCCGTTATCCAAACAAGGAGGTCTGTGTGTCAGCTAAAGCAGAGGCGTTTCCTGTTATGTCAGGATATGGAACAAATCAGGAAGAGTGTAGAGGACCCTGAGCCCTTTCTGTCCCCAGGGTGGTAAAGAGACAGGAACAACAATCATTCAACTCCTCCTCTATGGAGGGTAGACACAGACTCCATGTGACTAATCTTAATGATGTCCTTTTGATTGAGATGATAGATAGATAGATTATTTACACGCTATAATTATCCAAATCCAGAAAACAACCGTCTAAAAGGAAGTGATTCCCAAATCTTCCATAACAAAGCCATCACCTACAGAGAGATGAACTTGGAGAAGAGCAAGCTGGTCCTGGGGCTTAATTCACAAACACGAACAGACCCCACAGAGCCACAGGACAGCAACACAATTAGACCCAACCAATTCAGGAGAAAACAAAAAAGATAATTACTTGACATATTGGAAAGAAACAACAAAAAAAACTGAGAAAGCTAGAATGCTATTTGTCCCTAAACAGAGAGTACACAGTGACAGAATACCTGACCACTGTGACTGACCCAAACGTAAGGAAAGCTTTGACTATGTACAGACTCGGTGAGCATAGCCTTACTATTGAGAGAGGCCGCCATAGGCAGACCTGGCTCTCAAGAGAAGACAGGCTATGTGCAACACTGCCCACAAAATGAGGTGGAAACTGAGCTGCACTTCCTAACCTCCTGCCAAATATATGACCATATTAGAGACACCTATTTCCCTCAGATTACACAGACCAACAAAGAATTTGAAAACAAACCCAATTTTGATAAACTCCCATATCTATTGGGTGAAATACCACAGTTTGCCATCAAAGCAGTAATATTTTTGGACCTTTACCACAAGAAAACTGCAACTAGTGAAGAACAAACACTATTGTAAATACAACCCATATTTATGTTTAATTATTTTCCCTTTAGTACTATAACTATTTGCACGTAATGTGACATTTGAAATGTCTTTATTCTTTTGGAACTTTTGTGAGTGTAACGTTTACTGTTAATAAAATGTAAAAAAAAAAATATATATATATATATATATATATTTCACTTTTGTTTATAATCTATTTAACTTGCTTTGGCAATGTAAACGTTTCCCCTGCCAATAAAGCCCTTAAAATTAATATTGAATTGAGAGAGAGAGATAACGACAGTGGTGAAAAGTATTTAGGTAAAAGTACTACTTAAGAAGTTGTTTGGGGTATCTGTACTTTACTATATATATTTTTGACAACTTTTACTTTTACTTCACTACATTCGGTAGCTTGGCAGGTTAGAGCGTTGGGCCAGTAACCCGAAAGGTTGCTGGATCGAATCCCCGAGCTGACAAGGTCAAAATCTGATGTTCTGCCCCCTGAACAAGGTAGCAGAACATCAGGGGCAGAATCTGATGGGGCAGAATCTGATGTTCTGCCCCTGAACAAGGTAGCAGAACATCAGGGGCAGAATCTGATGGGGCAGAATCTGATGTTCTGCCCCTGAACAAGGTAGCAGAACATCAGGGGCAGAATCTGATGGGGCAGAATCTGATGTTCTGCCCCCTGAACAAGGCAGCAGAACATCAGGGGCAGAATCTGATGGGGCAGAATCTGATGTTCTGCCCCTGAACAAGGCAGCAGAACATCAGGGGCAGAATCTGATGTTCTGCCCCTGAACAAGGCAGTTTTCACCCACTGTTCCCAATGGCGCAGAAGACGTGGCGATCGATTAAGGCAGCCCTCCCACACCTCTCTGATTCAGGGGGTTAAATGCCAAAGACACATTTCAGTTGAATACATTCAGTTGTACAACTGACTAGGTATCCCCCCCTTTCCCTGTACAACTGACTAGGTATCCCCCTTTCCCTGTACAACTGACTAGGTATCCCCCCTTTCCCTGTACAACTGACTAGGTATCCCCCTTTCCCTGTACAACTGACTAGGTATCCCCCTTTCCCTGTACAACTGACTAGGTATCCCCCCTTTCCCTGTACAACTGACTAGGTATCCCCCTTTCCCTGTACAACTGACTAGGTATCCCCCTTTACAACTGACTAGGTATCCCCCTTTCCCTGTACAACTGACTAGGTATCCCCCCTTTCCCTATACAACTGACTAGGTATCCCCCTTTCCCTGTACAACTGACTAGGTATCCCCCCTTTACAACTGACTAGGTATCCCCCCTTTCCCTGTACAACTGACTAGGTATCCCCCTTTCCCTGTACAACTGACTAGGTATCCCCCCTTTCCCTGTACAACTGACTAGGTATCCCCCCTTTCCCTGTACAACTGACTAGGTATCCCCCCTTTCCCTGTACAACTGACTAGGTATCCCCCCTTTCCCTGTACAACTGACTAGGTATCCCCCCCTTTCCCTGTACAACTGACTAGGTATCCCCCTTTCCCTGTACAACTGACTAGGTATCCCCTTTCCCTATACAACTGACTAGGTATCCCCCCTTTCCCTGTACAACTGACTAGGTATCCCCCCTTTCCCTATACAACTGACTAGGTATCCCCCTTTCCCTGTACAACTGACTAGGTATCCCCCCTTTCCCTGTACAACTGACTAGGTATCCCCCTTTCCCTATACAACTGACTAGGTATCCCCCTTTCCCTGTACAACTGACTAGGTATCCCCCCTTTACAACTGACTAGGTATCCCCCCTTTCCCTGTACAACTGACTAGGTATCCCCCTTTCCCTGTACAACTGACTAGGTATCCCCCTTTACAACTGACTAGGTATCCCCCCTTTCCCTGTACAACTGACTAGGTATCCCCCTTTCCCTGTACAACTGACTAGGTATCCCCCTTTCCCTGTACAACTGACTAGGTATCCCCCCTTTCCCTTTACAACTGACTAGGTATCCCCCCTTTCCCTATACAACTGACTAGGTATCCCCCTTTCCCTGTACAACTGACTAGGTATCCCCCCTTTCCCTGTACAACTGACTACGTATCCCCCTTTCCTAAAGAAAATACTGTACTTTTTACTCCATACATTTTCCCTGATACCCAAAAGTACTCGTTACATTTTGAATGTTTAGCAGGACAGGAAAATGGTCCAATTCACACACTTATCAAGAGAACATCCCTGGTCATCCCTACTGCCTCTGATCTGGTGGACTCACTAAACACACATGCTTCATTTGTACATGATGTCTGAGTGTTGGTATGTGCCCCTGGCTATCCGTAAATTGAAAAAAAAAGAAAATTGTGCTGTCTGATTTTCTTAATATAAGGAATTTTCATTTATTCATAGTTTTACTTTTGATACTTAAGTATATTTAAAACAAAATACTTTGACTTTTACTCAAGTAGTATTTTACTGGGTGACTTTCACTTTTCCTCTGACCATGTTTTGCTCTCTGTTCTCTAACCATGTTTTTCTCTCTGTTCTCTGACCATGTTTTTCTCTCTGTTCTCTGACCATGTTTTTCTCTCTGTTCTCTGACCATGTTTTTCTCTCTGTTCTCTGACCATGTTTTTCTCTCTGTTCTCTGACCATGTTTTTCTCTCTGTTCTCTGACCATGTTTTTCTCTCTGTCCTCTGACCATGTTTTTCTCTCTGTCCTCTGACCATGTTTTTCTCTCTGTCCTCTCCTCCTCAGGGCCAGCTATCCCAGGCCCTCAACATCCTGTCAGACCGAGCTACAGAAGCAAAAGAGTTCCTTGTTCAGCTGAGGAACATGGTGCAGCACATCCAGGTACACACTGTACTGCCTACACTGTCATAGGATGCATCACAAATGACACCTTATTCCCTATAAAGTGCACTACTTTCATCAGGGCCCATCAGTCTGGTCAATAGTGCCCTATATGGGGAATAGGGTGCCATTTGGGACGCGGCCTAAGTTGCTCCTGTCGCCGTTACAAGCATCTGCCCCTACTCCCATAGCCACTCATAGCCCCTCCCACATGCCGTCCTAAACCCCTCCTACACGTTCACCCTGTCATAGCTCCTCCCCTCATGTCATCCTATAGGTTCACACTGATACAGATAGATATAGTATGGTAACACTCTGGATGATACAGATAGATATAGTATGGTGACACTGATACAGATAGATATAGTATGGTAACACTCTGATACAGATAGATATAGTATGGTGACACTCTGGATGATACAGATAGATATAGTATGGTAACACACTGATACAGATAGATATAGTATGGTAACACTGGATGATACAGATAGATATAGTATGGTGACACTCTGATACAGATAGATATAGTATGGTGACACTCTGATACAGATAGATATAGTATGGTAACACTCTGATACAGATAGATATAGTATGGTGACACTCTGATACAGATAGATATAGTATGGTGACACTCTGGATGATACAGATAGATATAGTATGGTAACACTCTGATACAGATAGATATAGTATGGTAACACTCTGATACAGATAGATATGGTATGGTAACACTCTGATACAGATAGATATAGTATGGTAACACTCTGATACAGATATATATAGTATGGTGACACTCTGATACAGATAGATATAGTATGGTAACACTCTGATACAGATAGATATAGTATGGTGACAGTCTGGATGATACAGATAGATATAGTATGGTAACACTCTGATACAGATAGATATAGTATGGTAACACTCTGATACAGATAGATATGGTATGGTAACACTCTGATACAGATAGATATAGTATGGTGACACTCTGATACAGATAGATATAGTATGGTAACACTCTGATACAGATAGATATAGTATGGTGACACTCTGATACAGATAGATATAGTATGTTGACACTCTGATACAGATAGATATAGTATGGTGACACACTGATACAGATAGATATAGTATGGTGACACTCTGATACAGATAGATATAGTATGGTGACACACTGATACAGATAGATATAGTATGGTGACACTCTGATACAGATAGATATAGTATGGTGACACTCTGATACAGATAGATATAGTATGGTGACACTCTGATACAGATAGATATAGTATGGTAACACTCTGGATGATACAGATAGATATAGTATGGTAACACTCTGATACAGATAGATATAGTATGGTGACACACTGATACAGATAGATATAGTATGGTGACACTCTGATACAGATAGATATAGTATGGTGACACTGATACAGATATATATAGTATGGTGACACACTGATACAGATAGATATAGTATGGTGACACTCTGATACAGATAGATATAGTATGGTGACACTGATACAGATAGATATAGTATGGTAACACTCTGATACAGATAGATATAGTATGGTGACACACTGATACAGATAGATATAGTATGGTGACACTCTGGATGATACAGATAGATATAGTATGGTGACACTCTGATACAGATAGATATAGTATGGTGACACTCTGATACAGATAGATATAGTATGGTAACACTCTGATACAGATAGATATAGTATGGTAACACTCTGATACAGATAGATATAGTATGGTGACACTCTGATACAGATAGATATAGTATGGTAACACTCTGGATGATACAGATAGATATAGTATGGTAACACTCTGATACAGATAGATATAGTATGGTAACACTCTGATACAGATAGATATAGTATGGTGACACTCTGATACAGATAGATATAGTATGGTGACACTGATACAGATAGATATAGTATGGTGACACTCTGGATGATACAGATAGATATAGTATGGTGACACTCTGATACAGATAGATATAGTATGGTAACACTCTGATACAGATAGATATAGTATGGTGACACTGATACAGATAGATATAGTATGGTGACACTGATACAGATAGATATAGTATGGTGACACTCTGATACAGATAGATATAGTATGGTAACACTCTGATACAGATAGATATAGTATAGTGACACTGATACAGATAGATATAGTATGGTGACACTCTGATACAGATATATATAGTATGGTAACACTCTGATACAGATATATATAGTATGGTAACACTCTGATACAGATAGATATAGTATGGTGACACTCTGATACAGATAGATATAGTATGGTGACACTCTGGATGATACAGATAGATATAGTATGGTGACACTCTGATACAGATAGATATAGTATGGTGACACTGATACAGATAGATATAGTATGGTGACACTCTGGATGATACAGATAGATATAGTATGGTGACACTCTGGATGATACAGATAGATATAGTATGGTGACACACTGATACAGATAGATATAGTATGGTAACACTCTGATACAGATAGATATAGTATGGTAACACTCTGATACAGATAGATATAGTATGGTGACACTCTGGATGATACAGATAGATATAGTATGGTAACACTCTGGATGATACAGATAGATATAGTATGGTGACACTGATACAGATAGATATAGTATGGTGACACTCTGATACAGATAGATATAGTATGGTGACACTGATACAGATAGATATACTATGGTGACACTGAAACAGATAGATATAGTATGGTGACACTGATACAGATAGATATAGTATGGTGACACTCTGATACAGATAGATATAGTATGGTGACACTCTGATACAGATAGATATAGTATGGTAACACTCTGATACAGATAGATATAGTATGGTGACACTCTGATACAGATAGATATAGTATGGTGACACACTGGATGATACAGATAGATATACTATGGTGACACTGATACAGATAGATATAGTATGGTAACACTCTGATACAGATAGATATAGTATGGTAACACTCTGATACAGATAGATATAGTATGGTAACACTCTGATACAGATAGATATAGTATGGTGACACTCTGATACAGATAGATATAGTATGGTGACACTCTGATACAGATAGATATAGTATGGTGACACTCTGATACAGATAGATATAGTATGGTAACACTCTGATACAGATAGATATAGTATGGTAACACTCTGATACAGATAGATATAGTATGGTGACACTCTGATGCAGATAGATATAGTATGGTGACACTCTGATACAGATAGATATAGTATGGTGACACTCTGATACAGATAGATATAGTATGGTGACAGTCTGGATGATACAGATAGATATAGTATGGTGACACTCTGATACAGATAGATATAGTATGGTGACACTCTGATACAGATAGATATAGTATGGTGACAGTCTGGATGATACAGATAGATATAGTATGGTGACACTCTGATACAGATAGATATAGTATGGTAACACTCTGATACAGATAGATATAGTATGGTAACACTGATACAGATAGATATAGTATGGTAACACTCTGATACAGATAGATATAGTATGGTAACACTGATACAGATAGATATAGTATGGTAACACTCTGATACAGATAGATATAGTATGGTAACACTGATACAGATAGATATAGTATGGTAACACTCTGATACAGATAGATATAGTATGGTAACACTCTGATACAGATAGATATAGTATGGTGACACACTGATACAGATAGATATAGTATGGTGACAGTCTGGATGATACAGATAGATATAGTATGGTAACACACTGGATGATACAGATAGATATAGTATGGTAACACTCTGATACAGATAGATATAGTATGGTGACACTGATACAGATAGATATAGTATGGTAACACTCTGATACAGATAGATATAGTATGGTGACACTGATACAGATAGATATAGTATGGTGACACTCTGATACAGATAGATATAGTATGGTAACACACTGGATGATACAGATAGATATAGTATGGTGACAGTCTGATACAGATAGATATAGTATGGTAACACTCTGATACAGATAGATATAGTATGGTGACACTGATACAGATAGATATAGTATGGTGACACTCTGATACAGATAGATATAGTATGGTAACACTCTGATACAGATAGATATAGTATGGTGACACTCTGATACAGATAGATATAGTATGGTGACACTGATACAGATAGATATAGTATGGTAACACTCTGATACAGATAGATATAGTATGGTGACACTCTGATACAGATAGATATAGTATGGTGACACTCTGATACAGATAGATATAGTATGGTAACACTCTGATACAGATAGATATAGTATGGTAACACTCTGATACAGATAGATATAGTATGGTAACACTCTGATACAGATAGATATAGTATGGTGACACTCTGATACAGATAGATATAGTATGGTGACACTGATACAGATAGATATAGTATGGTGACACACTGATACAGATAGATATAGTATGGTGACACTCTGGATGATACAGATAGATATAGTATGGTGACACTCTGATACAGATAGATATAGTATGGTGACACTCTGATACAGATAGATATAGTATGGTGACACACTGATACAGATAGATATAGTATGGTAACACTCTGATACAGATAGATATAGTATGGTGACACTCTGATACAGATAGATATAGTATGGTAACACTCTGATACAGATAGATATAGTATGGTGACACTCTGGATGATACAGATAGATATAGTATGGTGACACTCTGATACAGATAGATATAGTATGGTAACACTCTGATACAGATAGATATAGTATGGTAACACTCTGGATGATACAGATAGATATAGTATGGTAACACTCTGATACAGATAGATATAGTATGGTAACAATCTGATACAGATAGATATAGTATGGTGACACTCTGATACAGATAGATATAGTATGGTAACACTCTGATACAGATAGATATAGTATGGTGACACTCTGATACAGATAGATATAGTATGGTGACACTCTGATACAGATAGATATAGTATGGTGACACTCTGATACAGATAGATATAGTATGGTGACACTCTGATACAGATATATATAGTATGGTAACACTCTGATCCAGATAGATATAGTATGGTGACACTCTGATACAGATAGATATAGTATGGTGACACTCTGATACAGATATATATAGTATGGTGACACTCTGATACAGATAGATATAGTATGGTAACACTCTGATCCAGATAGATATAGTATGGTGACACTCTGATACAGATAGATATAGTATGGTGACACTCTGGATGATACAGATAGATATAGTATGGTGACAGTCTGGATGATACAGATAGATATAGTATGGTAACACTCTGATACAGATAGATATAGTATGGTAACACTCTGATACAGATAGATATAGTATGGTAACACTCTGGATGATACAGATAGATATAGTATGGTGACACTGATACAGATAGATATAGTATGGTGACACTCTGATACAGATAGATATAGTATGGTAACACTCTGATACAGATAGATATAGTATGGTGACACACTGATACAGATAGATATAGTATGGTAACACTCTGATACAGATAGATATAGTATGGTGACACTGATACAGATAGATATAGTATGGTGACACTCTGATACAGATAGATATAGTATGGTGACACTCTGATACAGATAGATATAGTATGGTGACACACTGGATGATACAGATAGATATAGTATGGTGACACTCTGGATGATACAGATAGATATAGTATGGTAACACTCTGATACAGATAGATATAGTATGGTAACACTGATACAGATAGATATAGTATGGTGACACTCTGATGCAGATAGATATAGTATGGTGACACACTGATACAGATAGATATAGTATGGTAACACACTGATACAGATAGATATAGTATGGTAACACTGATACAGATAGATATAGTATGGTAACACTGATACAGATAGATATAGTATGGTAACACTCTGATACAGATAGATATAGTATGGTAACACTCTGGATGATACAGATAGATATAGTATGGTGACACTCTGATACATATAGATATAGTATGGTAACACTCTGATACAGATAGATATAGTATGGTAACACTCTGATACAGATAGATATAGTATGGTGACACTCTGATACAGATAGATATAGTATGGTAACACTCTGATACAGATAGATATAGTATGGTGACACTCTGATACAGATAGATATAGTATGGTGACACACTGATACAGATAGATATAGTATGGTGACACTGATACAGATAGATATAGTATGGTGACACTCTGATACAGATAGATATAGTATGGTGACACACTGATACAGATAGATATAGTATGGTGACACTCTGATACAGATAGATATGGTATGGTAACACTCTGGATGATACAGATAGATATAGTATGGTAACACTCTGATACAGATAGATATAGTATGGTGACACACTGATACAGATAGATATGGTATGGTGACACTCTGATACAGATAGATATAGTATGGTGACACTCTGGATGATACAGATAGATATAGTATGGTGACAGTCTGGATGATACAGATAGATATAGTATGATGACACACTGATACAGATAGATATAGTATGGTAACACTCTGATGCAGATAGATATAGTATGGTAACACTCTGATACAGATAGATATAGTATGGTAACACTCTGATGCAGATAGATATAGTATGGTGACACTCTGATACAGATAGATATAGTATGGTGACACTCTGGATGATACAGATAGATATAGTATGGTGACACACTGATACAGATAGATATAGTATGGTGACACTCTGATACAGATAGATATAGTATGGTGACACACTGATACAGATAGATATAGTATGGTAACACTCTGATACAGATAGATATAGTATGGTGACACACTGATACAGATAGATATAGTATGGTGACACTCTGATACAGATAGATATAGTATGGTGACACTCTGATACAGAATGATATAGTATGGTAACACTCTGATACAGATAGATATAGTATGGTGACACTCTGATACAGATAGATATAGTATGGTGACACTCTGATACAGATAGATATAGTATGGTAACACTGATACAGATAGATATAGTATGGTGACACTGATACAGATAGATATAGTATGGTGACACACTGATACAGATAGATATAGTATGGTGACACTCTGATACAGATAGATATAGTATGGTGACACACTGATACAGATAGATATAGTATGGTGACACTGATACAGATAGATATAGTATGGTGACACACTGATACAGATAGATATAGTATGGTGACACTCTGATACAGATAGATATGGTATGGTAACACTCTGGATGATACAGATAGATATAGTATGGTAACACTCTGATACAGATAGATATAGTATGGTGACACACTGATACAGATAGATATGGTATGGTGACACTCTGATACAGATAGATATAGTATGGTGACACACTGATACAGATAGATATAGTATGGTGACAGTCTGGATGATACAGATAGATATAGTATGGTGACAGTCTGGATGATACAGATAGATATAGTATGATGACACACTGATACAGATAGATATAGTATGGTAACACTCTGATGCAGATAGATATAGTATGGTAACACACTGATACAGATAGATATAGTATGGTGACACTCTGATACAGATAGATATAGTATGGTAACACTCTGATACAGATAGATATGGTATGGTAACACTCTGATACAGATAGATATAGTATGGTAACACTCTGATACAGATAGATATAGTATGGTAACACTCTGATGCAGATAGATATAGTATGGTGACACTCTGGATGATACAGATTGAGTTAAGCTGCTGGCCAGACATCAGGGTGGGAAGAGATTATTGAATTAGAATGAGTAGAACGCGGGTCCCCATTCAGGTCAACGATGTCATAACTGGTGGACCTTCCGGTGGCCATTTTGACTGTCCTCATAGCATTATATTTCTCTCAGTTTGATCAAATGTCCAAGCTGACTCCTCTTCTTGTCACACAGCCCACTGATGGTCCAGGGAGACCCTTAATCGTGACATCAGGGTGGGGAACACTGAAGGTGAGGAGGAGGAGAGGAGGGGTTGGGTTGGGTGGCCATAGTTGAGGTTAATACTATATAATAATACACACCGTAGAACACCGTAGAACACCGTAGAACATGTATTCAACTGCTGGTGGTACCTCACCTTCATGGAACCAGTAGATCTCAAAATGTGTTTCACTACACTTGTTTCTTCCATCTGTTCAACAGAAGTTCTTGTTAACTTTAAGTGTAATTAGAAATAGTCTCCAGATAGTCTCTAAAAACTACAAATAGTCTCCATATAGTCTCTAAGAACTACAAATAGTCTCCATATAGTCTCTAAAAACTACAAATAGTCTTCATATAGTCTCTAAAAACTACAAATAGTCTCCATATAGTCTCTAAAAACTACAAATAGTCTTCATATAGTCTCTAAAAACTACAAATAGTCTCCATATAGTCTCTAAAAACTACAAATAGTCTTCATATAGTCTCTAAAAACTACAAATAGTCTTCATATAGTCTCTAAAAACTACAAATAGTCTTCATATAGTCTCTAAAAACTACAAATAGTCTTCATATAGTCTCTAAAAACTACAAATAGTCTTCATATAGTCTCTAAAAACTGCAAATAGTCTTCAGATAGTCTCTTAAAACTACAAATAGTCTTCATATAGTCTCTAAAAACTACAAATAGTCTTCATATAGTCTCTAAAAACTACAAATAGTCTTCATGTAGTCTCTAAAAACTACAAATAGTCTTCAGATAGTCTCTAAAAACTACAAATAGTCTTCAGATAGTCTCTAAAAACTACAAATAGTCTTCATATAGTCTTTTAAAACTACAAATAGTCTCCATATAGTCTCCAAAAACTACAAATAGTCTTCATATAGTCTTTAAAAACTACAAATAATCTCCATATAGTCTCTAAAAACTACAAATAGTCTCCATATAGTCTCTAAAAACTACAAATAGTCTTCTGATAGTCTCTTAAAACTACAAATAGTCTTCATATAGTCTCTTAAAACTACAAATAGTCTTCATATAGTCTTTAAAAAATACAAATAGTCTTCATATAGTCTTCATATAGTCTCTAAAAACTACAAATAGTCTTCATATAGACTCTAAAAACAACAAATAGTCTCTAAAAACTACAAAGTCTCCATATAGTCTTTAAAAACTACAAATAGTCTTTATATAGTCTCTAAAAACTACAAATAGTCTCCATATAGTCTTTAAAAACTACAAATAGTCTCCATATAGTCTCTAAAAACTACAAATAGTCTTCATATAGTCTCCAAAACCTACAAATAGTCAAAATAGTCTACAAAGACTACCAATAGTCTCCCCATGACTGTTCCTTTCCCAGTAGTCTGCCATCTTTCCCCCACTCCTATTTAAATGTCGTCAGCATGGCAGTCTGCCTCTGGTCTGGCATATGGCAGTCACAATGATGTAGACACAATGTACCGTGATCTCTACCATGTTGTCAGTGCTTCGTTTCTATTGATGTTTTTCAATGATCAGTCACCGTATGTATCAAGCGTCTTAGAGTAGGTGTACTGCTCTAGGATCAGCTACCCTCTTGTCCATGTAATCTTATTCATTGTGACTAAAAAGGTAGAACTGATCCTAAGTCAGCACTCTTACTAGGAGACGTGTGATACATACCGCTTCACATTTTCTGTCTGTCTGGTGAGTTTGCCTGTTTTTTTAAACATAGGAATGGTGCATATTAGTCCTCATGCCTGTTTTTATGCTTTCATCAAAGTCTATCCACACTGCCTTGTGTCCCAGCTGTCTGTCTGTCTGTCTTTCTTTATATCTGTCTGTCTATCTGTCCTGCAGGAGAACGGCGTGGAGTTCGAAGCCTGCCTGGTGGCGCAGTGTGACGCCCTCATCGACGCCCTGAACCGACGCAAGGCCCAGCTGCTGACCCGCGTCAACAAGGAGCATGAGCACAAGCTGAAGGTGAGACGCCATTTTGGATCAAGCCCAGGGGACTTCCTGCCTGCGGGGTAGCAATAATAAATGAATGAATGAATAGTAAATTTGGCAGTTATGCATAAGATGAAGGTGATCTTGGCTAAGTCCCAATTCTCCACACTTTTCCAAAAGTGTGCACTTGTACACTCCCCGTCATAGATTTAAAAGTATATTATTGTTGTAAGCATTGGCTCCGTGCAAGAATGTGTACAACTGTAGAGACTCAGGCTGCAGCCCTGAGCTGCTATGCGGGACCATCTTGGCTCACTTGACGTAGTGACTTCTGCTCCTTGGGAAGGTCATAGGTTACTCACGAACTTCGTCCAGCGTTATGTGGTTTTCCTTCTTCTTTCAGGACACGGGCAAACCTGCCTACCGCGGAAAGTTCAGTCATGAATATCAAACAGACAGAATTATGCATTCATGTATTTATTCTTTATTTATTCTTTATTTGCACATCATACATAATGAACATGCACTCTATCTCTCTCAATTCAATTCAAGGGGCTTTATTGGCATGGGAAACATATGTTAACATTGCCAAAGCAAGTGAAGTAGATAATAAACAAAAGTGAAACAAACAATAAAAATGAACAGTAAACATTACACTCACAGAAGTTTCTAAAGAATAACGAGATTTCAAATGTCCCTCTCTCTCTCTCTCTCTTTCTCTGTCTCTCTCTGTCTCTCTCTCCCGCTCTCTTTCTGCTCTCTCTCATGCTCTCTCTTGCTCTCTCTTGCTCTCTCTCCCGCCCTCTCTCTCTTGCCCTCTCTCTCGACCTCTCTCCCGCTCTCTCTGCTCTCGCTCTCTTTCTCTCTGCTCTCTCTCTCTGCCCTCTCTCTGCTCTCTCTCTTGCTCTCTCTTGCTCTCTCTTGCTCTCTCTCCCTCCCTCTCTCCCTCTCTCTCTCTCACACACACACCGAGCCTGTTCCTCTCCTCTGGTCCTTGAGGCAGTATCGTTCGGTGACACCAGAGGCAACCATCTCCACGACAACCAGGACATAGCGACGTGCAAAGCTTGTTATTTTTTTAAGCAGTGTGTGGAGGCGTGAAGCCCTCAATAACATAATGGCTACTTCTCAAATGGAACCCCCATTATGACTTCATTACTCTCTCTTTCTCTCTCTCTCTCTCTCGGTCTCTCTCTCTTTCTCTCTCTCTCTTCCTCTCTCTCTCTTCCTTTCTCTTCCTCTCTCTGTCTCTGTCTCTCTTTCTCTCTCTCTCTTCCTCACCCTTTCTGTCATTCTTTCTCTCTCACACACATTCTCTCTCTGCTCTCTTTCTTTCTCTCTCACTCTTTCTCTCTCACTCTCTCTCCTTTTCACTCTCTCTTTCTCTTGTCATTCCATCAGGATAGATGGGGGTTTGTTAAAGACTGTCATTAAAGATGGAGACAGGCAGAGAGAGAATAGGCCGTTTATACTGGCACCGGGGGTCCCCTCTCCTCCTCTCCTCCTCCCTCCTCCTCCACTCTTCTCCTCTCCTCCCGTCCTCCTCTTCTCCTCCTGCCCTGTGGCAATCAACACTAGGCTGCTAGCCGTTCCCTCTCTCCTCTCACCCAGTGTTACAGAGGGAATGGGCTCAGTGTCCTTTCATTGGTCCTTTCAGCCGGATGTCTGATGGATAGAAATGATCATAGTCATCTGGGAAAGGCTGAGTCACAAACGACACCCTATTCCCTAGTGTATAGTGCCCTATATAGTATAGTGTAGGGCCCTATATAGGGAATAGGGTGGAATTTGGGATGCCGCCACAGAGTAGCTGGACGGCGGGACGCAGCCAGAGAGTAGCTGGACGGCGGGACGCAGCCAGAGAGTAGCTGGACGGCGGGACGCAGCCAGAGAGTAGCTGGACGGCGGGACGCAGCCAGAGAGTAGCTGGACGGCGGGACGCAGCCAGAGAGTAGCTGGACGGCGGGACACAGCCAGGGAGTAGCTGGACTGCGGGACGCAGCCAGGGAGTAGCTGGACGGCGGGACGCAGCCAGGGAGTAGCTGGACGGCGGGACGCAGCCAGGGAGTAGCTGGACGGCGGGACGCAGCCAGGGAGTAGCTGGACGGCGGGACGCAGCCAGGGAGTAGCTGGACGGCGGGACGCAGCCAAGGAGTAGCTGGACGGCGGGACGATGCCAGAGAGTAGCTGGACGGCGGGACGCAGCCAGAGAGTAGCTGGACGGGATTACAGAAAACCCACAGAACTGGAAATGGAAGTTCATTTCCCAATGTTATACACCTTCTGAGTGTTTATCAATACGGTGAAAGGAAAAGCAATGTCATGATGAGTAGACTGTCTTTATTGGTAAACAGACTGCACTGCCCACTGGGTACTGCAGCAGTGACATAGCAATTACAACAGAGAGAGAGAGAGGGAAAACAGAAAGCTGTTAAGTAGGGGGGTGGGGGGGAGTGAGTAGTGGGGTGGGGGGAAGAGGGAGGGGTGAGTAGTGGGGTGGGGGGGAAGAGGGAGGGGTGAGTAGTGGGGTGGGGGGAAGAGGGAGGGGTGAGTAGTGGGGTGGGGGGAAGAAGGAGGGGTGAGTAGGGGGGTGGGGGGGAAGAGGGAGGGGTGTGTAGTGGGGTGGGAGGGGTGTGTAGTGGGGTGGGGGGGAAGAGGGAGGGGTGAGTAGTGGGGAGGGGGGGTGAGTAGGGGGGGTGGGGGGAAGAGGGAGGGGTGAGTAGTAGGGTGGGAGGGGTGAGTAGTGTGGTGGGGGGGAGGAAGAGAGATGAGAGGGGGAGGAGGATGGTTAGAGTTTGTCTGTTAAACAGAGAGCCGGTTGTCAGCAGTGAGAAGAGAAGCACCTCTTGGAGCAGTACCAGACCTCTGCAGGGGAGTGGACAGATCCAGACTCTGACACCACACACACACAGTGCGTTTGGGTGTTCGTGTGCGTGTGGTGATTACATAGCAGTATACCCATAGAGATCCTATTCAATTACTATGTCATAATCCCTCAAAATTCCAGAATGAGGTGAAAATGGCAGCCATCTTGGTCAGGGAGAAATCCAAAAATGGCAGCCATCTTGGTCAGGGAGAAATCCAAACCAGTCTAATTGGAATGAATGACAGTAGATGGATCATCCTGATTTTACTTAAACTGGAGAAATCTAAGGGATGTGATACATCAGAAATTGAGTAATACAATTATTGTCAACCTAAAATAGTGTCATATAATTATAAATACAGTTTATGATAATACAGGTTTAAGACACATTTTCTGTATAAATAGCCTCATTTGAAATTATATTTTTTACAAAAGTAGAGACTCAGAGCTAGAAAATGGTATATCATACACTGCAGTTGAGGAACAATGAGAATGTAATTCTGGTTTGAAAGTTGATAAACTTGTAACTTCACTTTTGAGAAAATGGCCCATGAATGTTTTTGGTACCTACTGGAGAGCTCTTCTTTGTCTACACCCAATCAGCATCGTTCACACCCTCTTAAGCCTTAGCCCCACCCATCTCTTTAAGGATTCACAGTGTAGTAAACAACCAAAGATTTCAAGACTAAAAGTGGTGAAAGTAGTAGCAAAAAGTAGTAGTAAAAATCAACTTTATCTAGTCCTTGGACTACATCCTAATCTGACTTTGGTGCAGGTCATGTTGTTCTTCACATTACTGTCTCTGGTAAACACATACTGTATCAAATACAATCTAAGTTTATTTGACACATGCACAGGATACAGAAGGTGTAAAACGGTACAGTGAAATGGTACCTTGCATAGTGGAGTCTTTTGTTTAGACATGTAGCTAGCTAGCTAAACAATTACCCATTATCCCAACTCTAATCCCGCATTCAAATCAGCTGGGAACGCAATCTTTGAAAAATCTATTTGAACGGTCATCCAACCTTACATTAATCTCCTAGCTTGAAAAAGTGGTAGAATTGGCTAAATAAGTTACCCTACAATGAGTCTTGACGGCTATTTCTCAAAAATCTCCGACAACATGCCCAACAGAACTACTAAGAAGTCGACCAAAACCGCCATCCCTGTAGATGTGCAGGAGGAGCTAGCTAACGTTAGCGAAGCTAACAACATTGTGGATCCAGGCACAATGGACCTGGTGATTCAAAGGATGACGGATAACATTACTAAAGTGATCGATGTTAAGATAAGAACGGTCCTGGAAGCAATAGCAGGCCATTCAGCTGAACTACAGAGGGTTGTCAAACGTGTTGATGAGGCGGAAGGAAGAATTGCTACTGTGGAAACTTCAACTACATCTATGGACACTAAGATAAATGCACTTGAGAAACAGGTGCGCGAAATGGCGGAGCACATTGACGACTTGGATAATCGAGGACGCAGATGCAATATCTGTGTTGTGGGACTCCCGGAAAATTCTGAAGGGACACGTTCAGTAACATTTTTTGAGGAATGGATCCCTGACTACCTACAAATGGACACTAAGGCTGGTCGTGTGAAGCTAGACAGAGCCCATCGCTCTCAAGCACCGATACCCAGTCCCAATCAGCGCCCACGACCAGTGGTTATAAAGTTCCACAACTTTACCGACAAGCAGTGTGTCATGGACGCGGCTAGAAACATCGGTTCTGACGGTAGTCAACGTAAAGGTCCAAAGGTCTCATTCTTCAATGATTATTCCACAGCGGTTGTACGAAGGCGCAAAGCGTTTGATGAGGTGAAGGCTCGACTCAAGAGAATGAAGATGGACTACGCACTGCTGTTCCCGGCCACATTGAAGATTATGGTCAACGGATCGCCTAAAAAAAACTCTACACACCTGAAGAGGCTGCTGCGTTTATTGACTCTCTTGGGTAAATAACTTTAAGCTGCACCTCTGCAGCATTGGATAACGTTTTATTTTATTTGAATCTGATCATGAAACAGTGGTGTAAGTTCTCACGTGCTCCTGTTCAGTAATATTCGTATCGGTATTATTTTTCTTGCAAAAGTAACTGCCGCCGTAGCTCAGACTGAGATATGTGTGAACCTATATTGGTGCCCAGGCTTGGTTTTAGGTGGAAGAGACTCAATCTTCTTCTATTGATTTTAATTTCCACATATATAAAGGATGAGGCTATTGAGTGGCAATGCGGACTTAAGAGTCTACATTGGAAGGTTGAAATTCCCTGCATGTTAGCTAGTGGGAAAACCCCCTTTTGGATCTTTACATGTTTAATTTTTGGGTTTAGTATAGTTCGAGTTCAGGGTTCATATCGTTTGTTTATGCTCAGTGAGACAGAAGAGAGTTCAACACATGGAAAAAGGTACCACCCCATTTTTACAGTAGGATTCAGTCTGGATATTGAATGGTCAAAGCGCAATGGCAGGTAACAGACTACGTGTATGTACATGGAACATTAGAGGGAGCCATAACCCCATTAAAAGGAAGAAGGTACTGCCTTTTTTTGAAAAAAGAAAATATTGATATTGCCCTGTTGCAAGAAACTCATTTGGATGATAAGGAGCATCTGAAATTACAAAAAGGGGGGTTTGGTAAAGTGTTTTTCTCATCATTTACATCCAGAAGTAGAGGTGTAGCAATTCTTGTGAAAAAGAACCTACCACTTATAAGGTCTTGAAGTGTGTGAAAGATAAATTGGGTCGCTTTGTTATAAT
Organism: Salmo trutta; assembly: GCF_901001165.1. Classification (NCBI taxonomy): domain Eukaryota; kingdom Metazoa; phylum Chordata; class Actinopteri; order Salmoniformes; family Salmonidae; genus Salmo; species Salmo trutta. Next base: position 39,284,783 of record NC_042989.1, read on the forward strand.
AATGGTACTTTACAAGGGCAGAACTTTTCCATAATGAATATTTACTTCCCCCCTGCCCACCCCCCTGACTTCCTCACTAAGGTATTTCTAGACTTTTCAGAATTAAACTCAGACACTGCAGTGGTTGGAGGAGATTTTAATTGTTTGTTGAACCCCCTTATTGATAAGTTTCCCAGTGGTATAGCCTCACTTTCTCCTCAAGCTAAGTCACTTACAGCTATTTGTGATGATCTGGGGTATGCTGATGTTTGGAGAGCTTTTCATCCCTCCAACAGAGAGTTCACTTTTTTCTCTGCACCTCATGGATGTCAGACTAGAATAGATTACTTTTTTATGCCCAGGACGTCGCTGCAGTCTGTTTTATCCGCTAGGATAGGAAGCATAGTCATATCTGATCATGCGGAGGTGATCCTGGACATAAAACTCAACGGGGCATTCAATCAGTCAAGACATTGGAGGTTGAATACAACCATTCTTAAAGACCATACATTCACATCATATTTTATTACAGAGTTTAAAGCATTTTTCTCTATTAACTCTCAATCAACAGATAACCCTTCACTTCTTTGGGAAACCTGTAAGGCGTACGCCAGGGGTCTGATTATGTCATACGCAGCCACTAAGAGGCGGAAAAAGCCTGAAAAGCAAAAAACACTAGAGGGTGAATTAGGAACTAAAGAGAAGGACTACATTAAAACTCCCACTCCTGCCCTATTAAAGGAAATATCAGTCCTTAGATCAACGTTGGACTCTCTCCTAACACAGGACGCTGAAAAGAAAAGGAGATTTGTCAAGCAAAAGCTATATGAACATGGCGATAAGCCAGGAAAGTACTTGGCGTACCTAGCTAAAAAGAGAGCTGACTCACAGTCAATTGCGGCTATTACTGATTCTGATGGCAATCATTTATATGAAAATAAATTGATAAATGACTCATTTAAGAAATTTTATGCAAATCTTTATGCCTCAGAACTGCCAAATGACGCACCCAAGTTAAAGGAGAACTTCTTTTCTAAGATTGAGCTCCCTACTATCTCCGAAGAACAGAGGTATCTCCTTAATGCCCCTATTACTGAGGAAGAGATAATGTTCGCAATTAAGAATCTGCAAAATGGTAAGGCCCCAGGACCAGACGGGTTTTGTAGTGAGTTCTATAAAGAGTTCCATGGCCTGATCCTTGAGCCATTGCGTGATATGTTTAACCACTCATTTTCAAATGACCAGCTCCCCCAAACGCTGCGAGAAGCCAACATATCACTTATTCTCAAAAAGGGAAAATGTCCGGAGTCTTGTTCCTCGTACAGACCAATTTCCCTTCTGAATGTGGATAGAAAATTGCTTTCTAAAATTCTAGCCACAAGATTAGAGGAATCACTGCCACTAATTGTGAAAGGAGACCAAACTGGCTTCATTAAGGGCCGTAGGTAATGTAACAATGTCAGACGGCTTCTTAATGTAATTCAAGTCTACCAACGAAGTGCTATGGATGGTCTTGTGCTCTCCCTAGATGCTGAGAAAGCATTTGATCGTGTGGAGTGGTCTTACCTATTCTTTGCTCTAAATAAATTTGGTCTGGGGGACAACTTTATAAAATGGGTGAAAGTTTTATATGATGATCCTCAGGCTGCTGTCCTTACTAATGGACTAAGGTCAAATTGCTTCTCTATACACAGAGGTACCAGACAGGGCTGTCCTTTGTCCCCTGTCCTATTTGCCCTCGTTATGGAACCACTGGCCGAGGCCATCAGGGTAACGCCTGCTATACAGGGGCTGCTCATTGGTGATGTTCACCATAAAATAAGCTTGTATGCTGATGATGTCCTGATATTCATTTCTAATCCCGAGACTTCAATCACATCTCTTATTAATATTATTGAATTATTCAGTGAATTCTCAGGCTACAAGATTAACCTAACTAAATCAGAGGCTATGCCACTTGGTAACCTTCACTCTGTACCTAATACTTCTCCCCCCTTCCCTTTTAAATGGTCTCCCTCAGGTTTTACGTATCTGGGTATATGGTTGGGTAGAATATCCCTCTTGAAAATGAACATTTTACCTAGGCTACTTTACCCAATCCAAATGATCCCAGTATTACTCTCCATTAAGGTAATAAAGGATGTAAATGGATGGCTAAGTTCCTTTATATGGAGTAAACGCAAGCCAAGACTTAAGATGGCAATATTGCAGCTGCCAAGTTCTATGGGTGGCTTGGATCTGCCCAATATCAGGTTATATCAGTGGTGTGCCCACCTATGTTATATTTCAGACTGGATCACAAATGATGACTCCTCTGTTTGGTTAGACATTGAGACTTCTCTTTCAAAATACCCTTTACAGGATCTTTTATTTTTGTCACGGTTGTCGTCGGTGAACTCGGGACAGTCTGGGCAGTCTGGCAACTCGGGACAGTCTGGGCAGTCTGGCAACTCGGGACAGTCTGGGCAGTCTGGCAACTCGGGACAGTCTGGGCAGTCTGGCAACTCGGGACAGTCTGGGCAGTCTGGCCACTCGGGACAGTCTGGGCAGTCTGGCCACTCGGGACAGTCTGGGCAGTCTGGCCACTCGGGACAGTCTGGGCAGTCTGGCCACTCGGGACAGTCTGGCCACTCCGGCAGTTCAGGGCAGTCTGGCCACTCCGGCAGTTCAGGGCAGTCTGGCCACTCGGGACTGTCTGGGCAGTCTGGCCACTCGGGACAGTCTGGCCACTCCGGCAGTTCAGGGCAGTCTGGCCACTCCGGCAGTTCAGGGCAGTCTGGCCACTCCGGCAGTTCAGGGCAGTCTGGCCACTCCGGCAGTTCAGGGCAGTCTGGCCACCCCGGCAGTTCAGCGCAGTCTGGCCACTCCGGCAGTTCAGCGCAGTCTGGCCACTCCGGCAGTTCAGCGCAGTCTGGCCACTCCGGCAGTTCAGCGCAGTCTGGCCACTCCGGCAGTTCAGCGCAGTCTGGCCACTCCGGCAGTTCAGGGCAGTCTGGCCACTCCGGCAGTTCAGGGCAGTCTGGCCACTCCGGCAGTTCAGGGCAGTCTGGCCACTCCGGCAGTTCAGCGCAGTCTGGCCACTCCGGCAGTTCAGCGCAGTCTGGCCACTCCGGCAGTTCAGCGCAGTCTGGCCACTCCGGCGACTGTTGACTGGCGGGCAGCTCCTACGACTGTTGACTGGCGGGCAGCTCCGACGACTGTTGACTGGCGGGCAGCTCCGACGACTGTTGACTGGCGGGCAGCTCCGACGACTGTTGACTGGCGGGCAGCTCCGACGACTGTTGACTGGCGGGCAGCTCCGTCGACTGTTGACTGGCGGGCAGCTCCGTCGACTGTTGACTGGCGGGCAGCTCCGTCGACTGTTGACTGGCGGGCAGCTCCGTCGACTGTTGACTGGCGAGGCTGGGTTTACGCACTTGCAGGCTAGTGCGGGGAGCGGGAACAGGACGAGTCGGACTGGGTTGACGCACTTCCGGGTCCGCACGAGAGACAGGAGCTGGAAACCCAGGGCTATGGAGGCGCACAGCCGGTCTAGATCTTACCTCCTGCACAACCCGCCTTGGCTGGATGGAACTAGTAGCCCTGTACGAGCGGGGTGCTCGTACAGGGCAGACTGGGCTGTGCAGGGGCCTGATGGTAGCCGTGCGTAGAGCGGGAGTTGGGTAGCCTGGTCCTCGGAGGCGTACCGGCGACCAGATGCGCTGCGCAGGCATCCCTCTACCAGGCTGGATGCCCGCTCTAGCACGGCACCTGCGAGGGGCTGGAATAACTCGCACCGGACTGTGCGTGCGTATGGGTGAGATAGTGCGCTTCTCAGCGAAACATAGCGTTCTCCACCCCATACGCTCCTCCATATAACCACGGGTAGCTGGCTTCCGGCTCTTCCTTCGCCTAGCCAAACTACCCGTGTGCCCCCCCCAAAAAAAATTCTTGGGGGTGCCTCTCGTGCTTCTCCCTCAGCGCGTCCATGGCCTCGTACCTCCGCCTCTCTGCCTTGGCTGCCAAGGTCCGGCCCCGTCCAGAATTTCCTCCCAAGTCCACTTCTCCCGCCAGTCCAACTCGAAATCCGTCTGCTCCTTCCTCTGCTGCTTGGTCCATAGTTGGTGGGTGATTCTGTCACGGTTGTCGTCGGTGAAAGAGGACCAAAACGCAGCAGGTATGTGTATGCTCATCTTGAGAATTTATTCACTTCAAAAAATGAACGTACAAAATAACAAAACAAAAAGAACGAACGAACAACTACAAACAGTCTGGCTAGCATAGGCTCAACACAGAACAATCACCCACAAATACCAAACACAAACACACCCTACTATATGGGACTCTCAATCAAAGGCAGATAGACAACACCTGCCTTCAACTGAGAGTCCCAACCCCAATTAACCAAACATAGACATACACTCACTAGACTCCACATAGAAATACCTAAACATAAACCAACACCCGGAATTACTAAATCAAACACCCTTTTAACAAAACACACCACCCTGAACCACATAAAACAAATACCCTCTGCCACGCCCTGACCAAACTACAAAACAATTAACCTTATACTGGCCAGGACGTGACAATTTTTCAGAAGTTTCAAGTCTGTAAAATATCACTGTAACAACCCCATTACACTTAACACACTCAAAGTATGGAGGTCAGTTCAACGTTTCCTGGGAAGGTCCAAACTAACCTCTGCTCTTACCCCAATTCTTAACAACCCAGATTTTGGCCCAGGATTGCTGGATGCTGGCTTTAACTTCTGGCTTAATAAGGGCATACGCAGACTAAATGACTTATTTGCGAATAAGATTTTATTGTCATTTGAGCAGATGGTCGAGAAATATCAACTCCCAAAGCAGGACTTTTTCCGTTTCCTACAAGTAAGACATTATATTCTGAAGAGCACCACCTTAATTGGCAACCCTGATATGTCTGTCATTGAAAGAATGCTTTTTTTCCCACAAAGGAAAATGTCTGTAAGTCTGTTTTATGATGCTTTAAGGTCCTTTTCTGCTGTCGAAACACACAGAGGGTGAAACAAGTGTGGGAGAAAGAACTGTCTGTTACCATTGACGAAGAGATGTGGGAGGACATTTGGAAATATGCAAAAACAATATCTATATGTAATCGTACTAGAGCAATTCAATTAAGAATAATACACAGATTGCATATATCCCCAAATCGCAGACATGCTTTTAGCCCCTCTTCCTCTTCCTCCTCTCCTCAGTGTCTTAAATGTAAAACTGATACAGGCACCTTAACACATTGTTTATGGTCCAAAATACAAAGATACTGGTCTGGTGTTCTGCAAGAAATTGAAAAGATCCTAGGGGTCGATCTAGAATTGGACCCAGTTTCTCTACTGTTAGGTCTCCCTAGTAGGCATGTAACTTCTGTGGGTAAGAGGAGGCTTTACAACATCCTCACCATCGCAGCGAGGAAAAACATACTTTTACAGTGGATTAGTGATAAGGTTCCCTCTATTAAAGATTGGCATAAGATACTATTTGAATGGGTGCCGCTAGAATATCTGACATGTACATTGCATTCTAAGACAGATCAGTACTATAAAGTATGGGAACCTTACCTAAATTACCTAGAACCTGAAGTGTCAGCTATTATGCTGCAAGGATTCTCTTAGAATGGTGGTGATCTATGTATTTCACAATTACACTGTACGGTCCATGTGGGGAACCCAACTTCTTGGTTTAAACTGAGCTTTTTTTCTTCTTTTTTTCTGTTTCTGTTTGTTTAAAATGTATGTATTGAGAGACGCAATGATGGGGATGGGGTGAGAGAAGCGCTGAGCGGGGAGAGGAAAATGGTGTGTGTGTGTGTGTGTACGTGCGTGCATACATACGGATATGTGTAAGTGAGTGCTGTTTTTTTTGCCTTGTCTTTGTTGTTGTATCTCTTAATATGGGTGAAAATTGTGAAACTCCAATAAAAATACTGTTACAAACAGTAAGCTTTAATTTGCAATGAAAACGACTTTCTGACAAAATTTGTGTTTTATACAACAGCCTTCTTTCTGTGTTCTCTTTTCGGACTCTTTCTGCATTTGGCAATCATCTCTCTGCTTCCACTGGGCATTCCACTGATTTCAAAACTCAGTCAACTTCTTCCGAGACAACGACACCATTTCTTCCCCACCATTGTCATCAGAAGATTCTACAATGTCTGGTTAAAAAAAAAATTCTACATAAATCAGGGATTTCCTCATTGTCTGATTCATTTTCATAGTCAGAGAGAGTAAGCACGGCACGGTCATCCTCCAGAAAGTAGTCCATCACAACGTTTTACCACTGAACTGTCAGGACGTGGATGAGCATCATGTGGCTGGAGTGTTTGTGAGAGAGAAAATATAGTGTTTTGGAGGTTGATTTGATTTACCGAGCTCCAAACTGCCTCTGGAAGCAACATCAGCACAAGAACTGTTCGTCTCGATCTTCCTGCGTTGTATTGATAAAATGGAGAACTCGTTACACTATCAACGCTGCAGGTGTTGTATATACCTTGCCCTGTTCCGGGATGAAGTCGAACACCCTTCAGGGCGACAATTGCCTGCTCACGGGGGGCTACAGAGAAGAAGTCACTATGCTGGACATACAAATAGCTGAGGCTACTGGGAAAGCCAAGACCTGCGATTTTTGTTTTCCTCTACTTCGAGGGTCGTGCTTCGCGCTGGGCTGTTGAGAGTCTCACCTTCAGGCAGGCTATTTTTGGTGGACTGGCCGCTGCTCGGAAGTGATCGCTCACCGACGGAGAATGGAGTTGGCGGGACCTTTGTTGCTGAATCGCGGGATGATCCTCTCCTGGACCTGACTGGCCGGACAGGGAGACACGTCACTCCGTTCATCACGGAAGTCGATGGTGGTGTCCTCCACTTTCTGAGCCCTCTGCAGTCACGGGGTTGCAAATTCAAATCCCCGAGCTGACAAGATACAAATCTGTTGTTCTGCCCCTGAACATGGCCTAGGAACACTGTTCCTAGGCCATCATTGAAAATAAGAATTTGTTCTTAACTGACTTGCGTAGTTAAATAAAGGTTAAAAAAAAGAAATGAACAGGCCTTTTTTGTGACCTTTATTTTGGTGACTTTGATTGTATTGCATCAATACTTGACCCAGAGTTGGCTCTGAACCACTTCTCAAATGTTTTCAATTGTATTGTAGATAAACATGCTCCCTTTAAAAAAAACAGAGAATTAAAAATAGGTCTTGCCGTTGGTTCAGTCCAAAGCTATCTGATATCATACACAACAGAGATGCTGCCAGGGCCAAAACTAGATTCAAAGACTCGGGCCCAGACTGGCAGTCTTTCAGGCGATTGAGAAATGTGTAAAACTAGTTAAAAAAGCTACACCAGATTATTATGTTAATACACTATCTGAATGTACAGGGAACCCAGCTACATTTTGGAAAGCTGTTATGTCACTGAATGGTTGTGTCTCTTCTTCTCTCCCCCAATAAATTAATTTTGACTCTGGCCCTATTACTGACAAAATTGATATCATTAATGCATTTAATCCCCATTTGATCTCTGCAGGCTTTACATTTGAATGTATTTCAAAGCCAGCTCTTGAAAAGAGTAGTTTGTTGATGGTGAAAATCTATTGAATGACACTGAAAATTATGATCAGGAGTTTTCTTTTCCGAAAATCACTGATAAAGAAGTCGCTTTGCTGACATTAGACAACAACAAATCCACAGTGGCTGATCATTGGGAGCCTAGTCTGCTTAAGCGTGCAACACCCCTTATTGCAGGCTCAGTAGACCACTTTTTTTTTATTTAACATTGTTATCAGGAAGTATTCCAAAAGCATGGAAATCTGCATATGTGCTGCCACTCCATAAGATACTAAATGATCTTGTACAACTATCACCCCATTTCAAGACGACCTTGTTCAGCTGAGATTCATGAATCCTTGGTTAATGTATAACTTTCTTCCTTTTTATCTGATAATTGTAATATAATATAAACCAATCAGAGTATAGGCCTGGGCAGAGTACTACCACAGAAATCACGCTAGTTGTTTAATGATCTTGTCAAGGCCTTGAACGCTAAAAGGGAGCTGTGCTGCCTTTTTTGTATTGACCTGTCAAAGGCGTTACGACACTGTTGATCATTCTGTTTTGCTGAAGAAGTTATCAAGAATAGGCCTGGAATTTACAGCCTGTTTATGGTTTCATAATTATCTTAGCGACAGAACTACGGCCATCTTGACAGATGGTGTTTAAATATGAACTTCTTGAGATTCTAAAAGGTGTTCCTCAGGGTTCGATTTTGGGTCCATTATTGTTCACTTTGTATATTGATGACTGTTAATACTTGTAACATTAATCTCTATGCAGATGACAGTTTTGTATTTCTGTGCCACCTTAGTGCAGCAGGCCATTCATGAACTTCAGCATGACTTTGATTCAATTCAGAAATCACTTACAGATCTTAAATTAGTGGTAAATATGAGTAAAACCAAGCTCATGCTGTTCTCTCGGTCACGGAATGTTGACCCTGAGCACCTGCATATTTTCGCTACAAATGGAGCCCAAATTGAGCTTGTTTCTCAGTATCAGTACCTGGGTGTCTGGATTGATGACAAGTTGTCCTTCGTAACGCATGAAAATCTGACTAAGAAGCTAAGATTGTTTTTTTTATATCGAAATAAATCATTGAAAATATGAGAAAGATTGTTCAAACAACGCTTCTCCCTGTATTGCATTTTGGTGATATTGTTTACATGCATGTGGCAACCTCTGTTTTAAAACCCTTGGAAGCAGTCTACCATTCCTCAATACGTTTTATCACAGGGGACAATTTTAGGACTCATCATTGTAGTCTGTATAAAATGTGGGATGGACCTCTCTGTCTGTAAGAAGAAAGCTGCTTTCTCTTTAATTTATTTACAAAGCAATCTGACAGAAAATCCCTTCATATGTAACTTCATTAATTAAATTAATAATCATAAGTTACCAAACCCATTCTCAGGAATGGATAACACTAGAGATTCCTTAAGTCTCCACAGATTTGGGAAAATCAGCGTTTTGTTTGTTTTACCCCTAATCTGCAGAGTTGACTGCAGTTAGATGTACTGGTGCCACTCAGGAAGTTTACATTATTGATTGAGGACATCTATGTAGTTGAATGTGACTGCTTTTATTAAATATGTTTATTTTGTTATTGTATGCTGAATTCTACTGTTTTATACACGTTTTTTATTTTATTCTGTTTTTATTGTAATGTGTACTTTCTTGTAAAATAGACGTTTTATCTCAATGTGACTCCCTGTTTAAATAAAGGTTAAATATATATTTTTTAAATAACTTCAGGGCAGCAATGTCGAGAGTTGTAGCAAAACGTTTTCAGTTCTTCCTGATATCTTAATACTGTCTATCACTACTTTTCTTATTATCTACACATATTTAGCAGCTCATGTTATATACAGAAGCATGCTACATGGCAGACCAATCCGAACTCATCTCTCGGCATGTCCAGCCCATCCATTATCTCAGCCAATCATGGCTAGCGGGAAGGTTCCTGTATTTTTCCTTGGCTAAACCAACTCGTTATTTAACAATTGTATTCATATTCACAGATGGCATACACATTTGATATTAAGGCACATGAAATGTCACATGTTCCAGAAGGCATTTCTCATTTATCCAGAAGGTATTTCTGACCCCACCCCCCCCCCTACCAATTTGTTTTTTTATTTTTTTATTAAATAAAAAACGTTCAAATGCCTCTCCTGTGAAGTAGTGATGTGCGACATAAGCCTAGTGTCCTGAAACGAGTCACATATATAAACAGACCATACATGTCTCAGTTGTTGTTGTCTTGTCATGTAACTATTTTTGCTCAGTGTACTGAATGAAAGCATGTGATGTATCAGAAATTGGGATTGTCAACCTTAAATTTCATATTTTTTGTTTTTATACCAGTTTTCTGTATAAATAGCCTCTAAAATATCTGTAAACAGACTAGTTGTTGTTGTCTTGGAAAGCTGTGAGTCCTATTATATGATACATTATCAGTACTTGTTGCATTTACAACTGGTCTGTCCTGTCATCAACTGATGTCAACCAGTGTATTGATGTGGATCGACTGTATTGTTTCAGTGGAATGGTGGCATATTGTCAGTTAATGGAAAAACCATGTATAGAATCATTCCTGTAAAACCGGCAGGCTAGCTAACACACATACAGTGTAGATAAAGTCTTCAAATTCATTATTTTACACAATATCTCATCACAGCACTGGCTGGCCATGGTTGATCAACTCCCTGACCAAAATGGCTGCCCTTTATTGCATCATAAGAAGGTTCATGTCCATTCTAGTATTCTAACTCCTAATTCTATGAGTATAGAGGGTTGCCAGTTGACATACGATGCCCCCATGTTGGAAGACCACCGCATCAATTATTTAGACAACAGTGCTGCATGATACCAGTGGCTAAAACTAGTTGATTCATCACCACGGTCCAATTTCTGTGCAGTATTTGGCTGTTCTAACAAGGCAGGAAAGACAACAGGATTTAAAAACATTTTTTTTATATAGATTACCCGCAATCATAAAACTTCAAGAAGATAAGACTCGAGAAATGTCAGAAAGCGAAGAAACCTTATTGACTGTCACTGGTAAGTCTGATCGATGTCGAGTTTAGTTGTTATGCTAACCAGGTTTAGTTTAGTTGTATGCTAATCAGGTTTAGTTGTTATGCTAACCATGTTTAGTTGTTATGCTAACCAGGTTTAGTTTAGCTGTTATGCTAACCAGGTTTAGTTTAGTTGTTATGCTAACCAGGTTTAGTTTAGTTGTTATGCTAATCAGGTTTAGTTGTTATGCTAACCATGTTTAGTTGTTATGCTAACCAGGTTTAGTTTAGCTGTTATGCTAACCAGGTTTAGTTTAGTTGTTATGCTAACCAGGTTTAGTTTAGTTTTTATGCTAACCAGGTTTAGTTTAGTTGTTATGCTAATCAGGTTTAGATGTTATGCTAACCATGTTTAGTTTAGTTGTTATGCTAACCAGGTTTAGTTTAGTTGTTATGCTAACCAGGTTTAGTTTAGCTGTTATGCTAATGTAACCGATGTGAAATGGCTAGCTAGTTAGCGGTGGTGCGCGCTAATAGCGTTTCAATCGGTGACTTCACTCGCTCTGAGACTTTGAAGTAGTTGTTCCCCTTGCTCTGCAAGGGCCGCGGTATTTGTGGAGCGATGGGTAACGATGCTTCAAGGGTGGCTGTTGTCGATGTGTGCAGAGGGTCCCTGGTTCGAGCCCAGGTAGGGGCGAGGAGAGGGACGGAAGCTATACTGTTACACTAACCAGGTTTAGTTTAGCTGTTATGCTAACCAGGTTTAGTTTAGCTGTTATGCTAACCAGGTGTTAACAGCAACACTAAGTTAGCCAACATTAGCTAGCTAGATAGCTTATAGTCTAGCTGTTAGCATGTGTCGCCTGAGTTAAGTTTATACCAAAGGATTGCATGCATCTATCATCGCATTTGAATACTAATGTAAACCTACTATTCCAAATGTAGATTGGATTGTCATAATGTAGACTATTAATGAGCGCACAGTGGCAGAGGCCTATAGGTTATATCACAGATGTTTCTTTGCATGGGAAACATTGTGGCCTTTTGATAAATATTTCATGCGATTCTACTACACTTCATACGAATGGAGACATTAGGATAATATTTTTTAACACGATGGGTAGCCTAGGCTGACACTGACAACAGATCTATAACGACGACGGTGGCCTAGTTGGTAGAGCATGGTGTTTGCAATGCCAGCCTGGTGTTTGCAACGCCAGGGTTGTGGGTTTGATTCCCACGGGGGACCGGTACAAGAAAAATGAAAAAGAAATGCATGAAATGAAATGTATGCATTCGCTACTGTAAGTTGCTCTGGATAAGAGCGTCTGCTAAATGACTAAAATGTAAATAAATGCAACCATGTAATCTAGGACTATGAAAAGGGGGTCATAGCTAGAAAGGATCCAAATTAACGTCGAATGTTATTTTTTTGGGGGGGGGGCATTTTAGCTAACCCTAACCCAATGACAATTTGTTGAGGACTTTATTGATAAGAGGTGGGAAAAAAAGTGATGTCCTTGAGCTGTTCTTGTCTATTAATGTTCTGTATTATGTCATGTTTCATGTTGTTGTGTGGAACCCCAGGAAGAGTAGCTGCTGCTTTCACAATAGCTAATTGGGATATCTAATAAAATACCCTCAAAAATGTATGGACAATACAGCGTAGGACAAAGGCCTCAATGGGATAGGACAACCTCCTGTGTTGACTATTGGTTGTTCCAGCCCAACAATAGATTTAATCTTTATATGACACTAAAACACCTGAATGAATTTAGAGTCCTGATGCTATAGGTGACCTGAAGATGTGATATTCTAACAGCAGGTGTGCTTCTCATTTGTTTATGTAGTGTGTAGGTTCACCAGCTGACCTATATCAAGAAACCCATGTCAACTGGATTCCCACTGTGAAGATAAGCAATGCTGCAGCAGCATCAGATTCCCCCTGTGAAGATGAGAAATGCTGCAGCAGCATCAGATTCCCCCTGTGAAGATGAGCAATGCTGCAGCAGCATCAGATTCCCCCTGTGAAGATGAGGAATGCTGCAGCAGCATCAGATTCCCCCTGTGAAGATGAGAAATGCTGCAGCAGCATCAGATTCCCCCTGTGAAGATGAGCAATGCTGCAGCAGCATCAGATTCCCCCTGTGAATATTAGCAATGCTGCAGCAGCATCAGATTCTACTTCTACTACTTTGTCCTTTTCCAGATATGACAGGAGACATCCCTCCGTTATAAAACATGGTTGCTATATACTGTGGATATGAACGGAGACATCCTTCATGGTTGCTATATGCTGTGGATATGAACGGAAACATCCTTCATGGTTGCTATATGCTGTGGATATGAACGGAGACATCCTTCATGGTTGCTATATGCTGTGGATATGAACGGAGACATCCTTCAGTTATAATAACATGGTTGCTATATGCTGTGGATATGAACGGAGACATCCCTCATGGTTGCTATATGCTGTGGATATGAACGGAGACATCCTTCATGGTTGCTATATGCTGTGGATATGAACGGAGACATCCTTCAGTTATAATAACATGGTTGCTATATGCTGTGGCTATGAACGGAAACATCCCTCATGGTTGCTATATGCTGTGGATATGAACGGAGACATCCCTCATGGTTGCTATATGCTGTGGATATGAACGGAGACATCCCTCATGGTTGCTATATGCTGTGGATATGAACGGAGACATCCCTCATGGTTGCTATATGCTGTGGATATGAACGGAGACATCCTTCATGGTTGCTATATGCTGTGCTTTTGGTCAATCTAAATGATTCTGTTGTGCCATTTGAGTAGAGAGCGCCTTCACCTTGTCGTCATGACAAAAGTACCCCCTTCAACCGTATGAATAAAATATTGTTTATGATATTGTAAACATGCTGTACTTCAATAGGCTATTTTGTTGAATGGGTGAAATTCAAAGTATTTTGTGTGTCATTTCTGCTTTGCCTTTCCCCGTTGCCTACTTAAATAAAAAAAGTTTAAAAAAAATCTAATAAAATGTATCTATTTTAGCCTACCTATTCTTTCTTTCTTTTACAATTTAAACACATTTAGAATAGACAGTGTAATTGTCATGGTAGTCTTAGTCAAACCATCTTCATTATCACAGTGGCACCTCCAAGAGCCACTCAGACCTGCTGGGAGAAAAGTATCTGGCATTGAACTTGGTGGTTGAGGTTGTCCGTACACTCTGACCATTTTATTAGGTGTACTGTATATACTCATCTAGTACAGGGTTGGACCCTGCTTTGTCTCCAGAACAGCCTGAATTCTGGCATTCATAGCGTTCAATCGTTACTCAATTGGTATCCAGGGACCTGCCAGGAAAACATTCCCCACACCAGTACAGCACCTCCACCAGCCTGTACCGTTGACACCGGGCAGGATGGGGCCATGGACTCATGCTGCTGACGCTAAAATCCTGACTCAGCCATCAGCATGATGCACCAGGAACCGGGATTTGTCGGACTAGGTGATGTTTTTCCACTCCTCAGTTGTCCAGTGTTGGTGATGGCGTGCTCACTGGAGCCTCTTCTTCCTGTTTTTAGCTGATAGGAACCCGGGGGGGGGGTCGTCTGCTGCAGTAGCCAATCCGTGACCAGGACCGAGGAGTTGTGCGTTCCGAGACGCCGTTCTGCACACCACTGTTGTACTGCGTCGTGATTCGTCTGTTTGTGGCCCGATTCTTGCCATTCTCCTTCGACCTCTCTCATTCAACAAGCTGTTTTCAGCCACAGAATTGCCACTGTACGCCTGGCACAGACGATCACACTACGCTCAAAGTCGATAAGGTCACTCGTTTTACCCATTGTAACGATGAATCGAATAGTAACTGAATGCCTCGATGCCTGTCTGCCTGATTTATATAGCGTGCCATGGCCACGTGACTCACACGATCCATTGTCGTGAAAGGGGAGGTGTACCTAATAAACGGTGCACTGAATGTATGTTATAAGGTAATGATCCTATCATCTGCTGTTTCCAGACATTTCACCACATTATACTGATACAAATCTAAACGTAACATGCAACGATTACTAAGATTTTCCTGAGTTACTGTTCATATAAGGAAATCAGTCAATTGAAATTATTTAATTAGGCCATAATCTATGGATTTCACATAATGGGCAAGGGTGCAGCTGTGAGTGAACTTCTGTAATAATGCCCAATTCATTCCAATTGGCATTCTACTGACGTCCCAGGCCCACTCACAGCTGCACCCTTGCCCATTATGTGAAATCCATAGATTACATCAGCTGTCCGGGTGGCTGGTCTCAGACGATGTGGAGGTCCTGGGCTGGCATGGTTACACGTGGTCTGCGGTTGTGAGGCCGGTTGGACGTACTGACAAATTCTCTAAAACGACGTTGGAGGTGGCTTATGAGAAAAGAACATTACATTCTCTGGCAACAGGTCTGGTGGACATTCCTCGAGGAATCTGTGGCATGGTGTTGTGTGACAAAACTGGACATTTTAGAGTGGCTTTTTATTGTTCCCAGCACAAGGTGCACCTGTGTAATGATCATGCTGTTTAATCATCTTGTTGATATGCCACATCTGTCAGGTGGATTAATTATCTTGGCAAAGGAGAAATGCTCACTAACAGGGATGTAAACAAATGTATGCACAACATTTGAGAGAAATGCGTATGGATAATTTCTGGGATCTTTTATTTCAGCTCATGAAACATGGGACTTTACATGTTGCGTTTATATTTTTGTTCAATATAGATTACAAGGGTTGAATTTGCACTAAACAATTTCATGTCAGTACAAGGCATGTACAAAATCTAGTATAATGATTAGCCTCATAATTCAGTGGCAAGAAAAAGTATGTGAACCCTTTGGAATTACCTGGATTTCTGCATAAATTGGTGATAAAATGTTATCTGATCTTCATCTAAGTCACAACAATAGATAAACATAGTGTGCTTAAGCTAATAACACACAAAACAATTATACATTTCCATGTCTTTATTGAACACACCGTGTAAACATTCATAGTGCAGGGTGGGAAAGTATGTGAACCCTTGGATTTAATAACTGGTTGACCCTCCTTTGGCAGCAATAACCTCAACCAAATGTTTTCTGTAGTTGCAGATCAGACCTGTAACAGTCAGGAGGAATTTTGGACCGTTCATCTTTACAAAACTGTTGCATCCTAAGATGCTGGGTTCTTTTACTGAAGAATCCGGAGCGTACTTATAATAAATGGATCAGATTTATTTAAATGTTCTCCTGAACACATTACAGTTGACTACTCTACAGTGTCTTCAGCCCAACTCTCCAATACATCATTGGACTTTTACCTGCCCTTGCATCTCGTAATCCAATCACTTCAATGCAAGAAGAAGTGATTGCAACATGAACGGAAGCCCCGTTTGTCATTTGTTAATTAAAATAACTCTATATCCTGTATACAAATCCCATTGGCTATTTGCATCCATTTTACATCTAAACTCATTAACCCATAATACATTTCTCAATACACCACAAAAACTGTTTCAGTTCAGCAATATTCTCAGGTTGTCTGGTGTGAACTTCTCTCTTGAGGTCATGCCAAAGCATTTTAAATCGGGTTGAGGTCAGGACTCTGACTGGGCCACTCCAGAGGTGTATTTTCTTCTGTTGAAGCCATTCTGTTGTTGATTTACTTCCTGTGTTTTGGGTCGTTGTCCTGTTGCATCACCCAACTTCTGTTGAGCTTCAATTTGCGAACAGATAGCCTAACATTCTCCTGCAAAAATTCTTTTTTCTGTCAGTGATAGCAAGCTGTCCAGGCCCTGAGGCAGCAAAGCAGCCCCAAACCAGGATGCTCCCTCCACCATACTTTACAGTTGGGATGAGGTTTTGATGTTGGTGTGCTGTGCCTTTTTTTCTCCACACATAGTGTGGTGTGTTCCTTCCAAACAACTCAACTGTAGTTTCATCTGTCCACAGAATATTTTGCCAATAGCACTGTGGAACATCCAGATGCACTTTTGCAAACTTCAGACATGCAGCAATGTTTTTTTCTGGACAGCAGTGGCTTCTTCCATGGTGTCCTTGCATGAACACCATTCTTGTTTAGGGTTTTACGTATCGTAGACTCGCCAACAGAGATGTTAGCATGTTCCAGAGATTTCTGTAAGTCTTTAGCTGACACTCTAGGATTCTTCTTAACCTCATTGAGCATTCTCCTCTGTGCTCTTGCAGTCATCTTTGCAGGACGGCCACTCCTAGGGAAAGTAGCAACAGTGCTGAACCTTCTCCATTTATAGACAATTTGTCTTACCGTGATGAACCGACTGATGAACATCAAGGCTTTTAGAGATACTTGTGTAACCCTTTCCAGCTTTATGCAAGTCAACAATTCTTAATCTTAGGTCTTCTGTGATCTCTTTTCTTCGAAGCATGGTTCACATCAGGCAATGCTTCTTGTGAATAGCAAACTCACATTTTGGGAGTGTTTTTATAGGGCAGGGCAGCTCTAACTAACATCTCCAATCTCGTCTCATTGATTGGACTCCAGGTTAGCTGATTCCTGACTCCAATTTAGCTTTTGGAGAAGTCATTAGCCTAGGGGTTCACATACTTTTTCCAACCTGTGAAGGTTTAGATGTATTCAGTATAGGAAAGAAAAATAAAATAATTTGTGTGTTATTAGTTTAAGCACACCGTGTTTGTCTATTGTTGTGACTCCTCCTTTGGCCGTCTTTCCTTCCAGTACTCTACTGCCAATGACTGGAACAAATTGCAAAAATCACTGAAGCTGGAGTCTTATATATCCCTCACTATCGTTAACCATCAGCTGTCAGAGCAGATTACAGATCATTGCACCTGTACATAGCCCATCTGTAAATAGTCCACCCAACTACCTCATCCCCATATTGTTATTTATTTTGTTGCTCCTTTGCACCCCAGTATCTCTACTTGCACATTCATCTTCTGCACATCTATCACTCCAGTGTTAATGCTAAATTGTAATTATTTCGCCACTATGGCCTATTTATTGCCTTACCTCCCTAATCTTACTATATTTGCACACGCTGTATATATTTTTTTTTCTATTGTGTTACTGACTGTACATTTGTTTATCCCATTTGTAACTTTTTTTGTTGCACTTCTTTATCTTTGCCTTTCTGGGGGAAGTCTCTAAGAGCTGGGAGTCTTTCTGGGGGAAGTCTCTAAGAGCTGGGAGTCTTTCTGGGGGAAGTCTCTAAGAACTTTCCAGACCTGGATTGTGCGACACCGCCCATTATTATTTTCCAAATTTTTCAAGTCAAATGTGACCGACCGGACCGACTGGCTCGATTCGGTCTTTTGTAGCAAAATATGAAATCATGTTTTTTATGTTGGATAAAAGTAAAAGGCTAGAAAATACCCGCCCGTCTAGCATCACTACTCTGGACGGTTCTGACTTAGAATATGTGGGCAACTACAAATAACTAGGTGTCTGGTTAGACTGTAAACTCTCCTTCCAGACTCACATTAAGCATCTCCAATCCAAAATTAAATTTAGAATCGGCTTCCTATTTCGCAACAAAGCATCCTTCACACATGCTGCCAAACATACCCTCGTAAAACTGACTATCCTACCGATCCATGACTTTGGCGATGTCATTTACAAAATAGCCTCCAACACTCTACTCAGCAAATTGGATGCAGTCTATCACAGTGCCATCTGTTTGTCACCAAAGCCCCATATACTACCCACCACTGCGACCTGTATTCTCTTGTTGGCTGGCCCTCGCTTCATATTCGGCGCCAAACCCACTGGCTACAGGTCATCTATAAAAGTCTTTGCTAGGCAAAGCCCCGCCTTATCTCAGCTCACTGGTCACCATAGCAGCCCCCACCCGTAGCACGCGCTCCAGCAGGTATATCTCACTAGTCACCCCCAAAGCCAACACTTCCTTTGGCCGCCTTTCCTTCCAGTTCTCTGCTGCCAATGACTGGAACGAATAGCAAAAATCACTGAAGCTCAAGACTTATATCTCCCTCACTAACTTTAAGCATCAGCTGTCAGAGCAGCATACAGATCATTGCACCTGTACATAGCCCATCTGTAAATAGCCCATCCAACTACCTCATCCCCATAGTTATTTATTTTTTTGCTCCTTTGCGCCCCAGTATCTCTCCTTGCACACTCATCTTCTGCACATCTCACTTCAGTGTTTAATTGCTAAATTGTAATTATTTCTCCACTATGGCCTATTTTATTGCCTTTACCTCCCTAATCTTACTACATTTGTACGCACTGTATATAGATTTTTCTATTGTGTTACTGACTGTACACATGTTTATCCCATGTGTAACTCTGTGTTGTTTGTGTCGCACTGCTTTGCTTTATCTTGGCCAGGTCGCAGTTGTAAATGAGAACTTGTTCTCAACTGGCCTACCTGGTTAAATAAACGTGAAATACAAATGAAAAAAAACAAACATACCTGATTCAACTCGTCAACTAATCATCAGGCCCTCGATGAGTTCAATCAGGTGTGTCCGGAGCTACAACAACAACGTGTGTTGTTGGGGGTACTGGAGGACTGTAGTTGGGAACCACTACTGTAGACCTATGGCTGCATTAGTGTTGCATGCCATTATCAGCTGCAAAATGGGTTCACATGGATCACATCCTGAAGAAAAAAAAAAGTGACAATCAAAAGCTAATTGGAGAGCTTAAGACTGAACAAAAAGGTCATGTTTCTTTTGAGAATACAACATAGAAACAGACAAATTAAACAAATACATTTATTGCAGGATTAGTTGAAACACTTCACTTCAAAGAATCAACACTTTCATATCATTTCAAAGTGTACAAGTAAGCTAACTCATACAGTATGTTAGATGTCTTAGTAACAAGTAGGATATTATTACTAAAGTATCATTTCAGGTGAATAAAAAACAAAGTCAATACCAGTGGTGGCCAACCATTGCTCCACTGATCACTGATCTACTGGAGGAGCAGACTTTTGTTCCAGCCCAGCATGTCATAAGCGTCGTTGTAGGTAGTGGACCAAACTGCAGCGGTATGTGAATCATCTTCTTG
Organism: Salmo trutta; assembly: GCF_901001165.1. Lineage (NCBI taxonomy): Eukaryota > Metazoa > Chordata > Actinopteri > Salmoniformes > Salmonidae > Salmo > Salmo trutta. The sequence continues at coordinate 39,304,399 of NC_042989.1, forward strand.
TTTAATTGAAAGAAAATGAACACTGACCAAAAGACCGACGAAAACAGTCCTGTAAGGTACACTGACTATACACGGAGACAACCACCCACAAAACACAAGCTGAAAACCCCTACTTAATTATGGCCTCCAATTAGAGGCAACGAAGAACAGCTGCCTCCAATTGAAGGCCAAACCAAAACCCTGAACATAGAAATAGAACAACTAGATAACCACATAGAAATAGATTACATAGAACAGTACCCAAAAAACCCAACAACACAAAACAAACACACCCCTGCCACGTCCTGTCCAACTACAATAACAAAATGACCACTTTACTGGTCAGGACGTGACACAGCAATAGAACACTTGATTATTAACTCATTAGGTTTGATCAGTTGAATCATGTGTGTTAGTGCTGGGCTGGAACAGAACCCTGCACACCCAGCAGGGTTGCCCTGCTCCACTTGTAATAGGTTTATCAATTATTTGTGACTTTTAAACTGTATTTTTATGTTGTTTACAACATTTGCTAACATAGGTACACCTATAATCCATGGTATACAAGGATGTAATGTTATTCTCTTGGGACATTTATTAGGACCTCTTCATCTGCAGACAGGGTTTCACGGCTCTCTGTATCCGAGGACAGAAAACATCACAAAAAAACAGGCTGTATTATTCTGTATTCACTTACTTGAAAAGGTTCTCCCACTGCCTCCATTTTCTGGGTCTTTAGAAAAAACTAAATAATGAGCAATCTTCCCGAAGTTTCCAGTGGTAGCAAAACAAAGCCATGTGGACGACTGGAGGACTTCCACCAGACTGAGAGTCTGGTCTTCCAACATGGCGCCTGGTATGGTTGCTAGGTGATTTGTGATGCAACTGCAAGCCCTCTATACCAGTATACCATAAACAGTGTTTTTTTTATGGATATGCTGCAAACTACACCAGGGAAACATTAGGTTAATGTTAAGGACTCATTAGGTTAACACCAGGGAATAATTAGGTTAATGTTAGGGACTCATTAGGTTAGCATTAGGGACTCATTAGGTTAACATTAGATTAACATTATGGTCTCATTAGGTTAACACCAGGGAAACATTAGGGACTCATTAGGTTAACATTAGATTAACATTATGGACTCATTAGGTTAATACCAGGGAAACATTAGGGACTCATTAGGTTAACATTAGATTAACATTAGGGACTCATTAGGTTAACACCAGGGAAACATTAGGGACTCATTAGGTTAACATTAGGGACTCATTAGGTTAACATTAGATTAACATTAGGGACTCATTAGGTTAACATTAGATTAACATTATGGACTCATTAGGTTAACACCAGGGAAACATTAGGGACTCATTAGGTTAACATTATATTAACATTAGGGACTCATTAGGTTAACACCAGGGAAACATTAGGGACTCATTAGGTTAACACCAGGGAAACATTAGTGACTCATTAGGTTAACACCAGGGAAACATTAGGTTAACATTAGATTAACATTAGGGACTCATTAGGTTAACGTTTCAAACTGCGAGGCATAAAGCCAGTGGCCTTAATGTAACGGCTCTCGTTGGTGGTAGGAAGAGTAGACCAAAGGGCACCGTGGAAAGTGTTCATTATTCCTTTATTCCCAAAACACTTAAACAAAATACCAAAAGGCGAAAACAAAAGCACATAGTTCTGTCAGGCACGGATACTAAACAGAAAACAATATCCCACAAAACCCAAAAGGAAAATGACAACTTTTATATATGATCCCCAATCAGCTGCCTCTGATTGGGAACCACACTCGGCCAAAAACAAAGAAATAGAAAACATAGAATTTCCCACCCGAGTCGCACCCTGACCTAACCAAACATAGAGAAATAATAAAGCTCTCTAAGGTCAGTGCGTGACACTTAACATGGTCTCCTCCTCTTGTCCTCTCTCCACTAATCACCATTTTGTTATCGATGCCACTTTTGTTATCGATGCCCTTCTCTTCTCTCTCTCCCAGATATCCCACTGTACATGGATCCAGGGCTGTCTTTACAGTACTGTGTTTATGTCATTGACATCTCTCTCCCAGGTGGTGAGGGATCAGATATCTCACTGTACATGGATCCAGGGCTGTCTTTGCAGTACTGTGTTTATATCATTGACATCTCTCTCCCTTCTTCGATCCCTCTCTCTCCCAGGTGGTGAGGGATCAGATATCCCACTGTACGGTGAAGCTGCGTCAGACAACAGGCCTGATGGAATACTGTCTGGAGGTCATCAAAGAGAACGACCCCAGCGGATTCCTACAGGTCAGTAGAGAACGACCCCAGAGGATTCCTACAGGTCAGTAGAGAACGACCCCAGAGGATTCCTCCAGGTCAGTGGAGAACGACCCCAGAGGATTCCTACAGGTCAGTAGAGAACGACCCCAGAGGATTCCTCATGGTCAGTAGAGGTCAGTAGAGGTCAGTAGAGGTCAGTAGAGGTCAGTAGAGAGCAGTAGTCCACTGAGACAAGAGCACAGAGGATCCCACAGGCTGAGGATGATGCTGCGAGTGCATAGACCAGTCGAGAGCACAGAAATTTGGTAGAGAAAGCAGAGGATGTGTGTCCCGCTAGCGAACAAGACAAACTTGAGAGCTTGCAGGTATGACTTTGGGCGAGCAAAACAGAATTGCCACAGATCAAAAAAAGAAAAATATCTGAATCAAAAAATATAGAATCGTAAGCAAAGGAACATGGTTGAAATGTGTAGAACATTCACATTAAAGCATCAAATTGTCCACCAATAATAATCACGTCTTTGTCAAGTTTTCATTCTTGGGGCTTCCCGAGTGGCGCAGTGACATGTGACTAGTTCGTTTTTAGAAATATATTCAAGACTTCCACTTAGTTTATCCACTGACCACCGCAACATTTGAGTTAACTTGCTCATATATCAAGCAAACATTACAAGACCATTTGTGGAAAAGTAAAAAGAGCGTTTCGTGGGCTTGTTTTTTTTTTTTTTTTTTAAATGATCGAACAGTGAAACTAAAATGTATTGGTAGCTAGCTGGTGGGACTTTCATTTTAATTTGGTGAACAAGCTGAAGCTGGGTTTCCTAAGTCGTTCGTTCGGTGCTAACTGCTCATAACGGCGGGTTACGAGCTAGCTGAACAGACGGCTCGGTAGAGCGTCTGTGTGACGTCACGCACTCAAGAAGGCTCAACTCATCATCCAACGAGCTCTATGTCGAGACTCATGATTATCCACTAGATAACACAGCCACAAAGTCAAAATTAGCTGTATCGTAAAACTTAATGAAAACAAAAATAGGTTATACTCTTAGAAAAAAAGGGTTCCAAAAGGGTTCTTTGGTTCTCCCCATTGGATAACCTTTTGTTGTTCCCAGATAGAACCATTTTTGGTTCCAGGTAGAACCCTTTTCAGTTCCATGTAGAACCCTCTGTGGAAAGGGTTCTACATGGAACCCAAAATAGGTTCTACCTGGAGCCAAAAATGGTTCTTCAAAGGGTTCAGCCAAAGAACCCTTTTAGGTTCTAGATGGCACCTTTTTTTCTAAGAATATAGGATTAGGCGTGAGGTTAGCAGTGTGGTTAAGGTTAGGTTTAACATCTATTTTTAATAAGATAAATTGTAGAAATAGGTGTGGTTTAGCCATAATAATTATAACTAAGCTAGAATGTTCACCTGTAATAAAATGATCGTAAAAAGATTTCCGTTGCTAGAGCAAGATGTCTTGGTGTTAGAGGAGAAATCCATGTGGGGATGTGATGTATTTGGGGGGCAGTAACTTCTGAGTATCGCTGGGGGAAAAAAAAAAAAATATATATATATATATTCTCTGCTCTCAAATTAATATTTTGCACGCAGCACCGGGCAATGACGTTCTGCTCTCTGAAAGTCACACGCAACTCAAGTTTAATTTGCACACCCCCCGCCTGCTCGCGACACTCACTTCGGTTTTTTTTTGTTTAGAAGTGTCTGAGATTAAATCCTCTGTGACCCGATCTGCGTCCCATATTGCCCACTATTCCCTACATAGTGCACTATTTTTAACCAGGGCTCTAACCCTAACCTTACTTCTAATCCTATGGGCCCTGGTCAAAAGTAGTACACTATGTAGGGAATAGGGTACAATTTGATACGTACATTTGACCCTGTTCCTCCCCCCCAGATCTCAGACGCCCTGATCAGGAGGGTGCACGTGACGGAGGGCCAGTGGGGGAAGGGAACCCTGACCCCCAGGATGACCAGTGACTTTGACCTGACCCTGGACAGCGGACCCCTGTTACAGACCATCCACCAACTGGACTTCATACAGATGAAAGGTAGAGAGGAGAGGAGAGGAGAGGGGAGGGGAGGGGAGGAGAGGAGAGGAGAGGAGAGGAGAGGAGAGGAGAGGAGAGGAGAGGAGAGGAGAGGAGAGGAGAGGAGAGGAGAGGAGAGGAGAGGAGAGGGGAGGGGAGGGGAGGGGAGGGGAGGGGAGGGGAGGGGAGGAGAGGAGAGGAGAGGAGAGGAGAGGAGAGGAGAGGAGAGGAGAGGAGAGGAGAGGAGAGGAGAGGAGAGGAGAGAGGAGGGGCTGGGTATATACATGGGTAACAGTGGTATAAGGTCCTTATAGCCACCATTTGTAACTATACAGTAATAACTGTAGTAACCATATTGTATTAATACATAGTTACATAACTTAAGGACAGAGCTGAACCCACAGAATGAGGTAAATGCCTTGACAGTTTATTAGTCTGTGCATAATCGTTACCCTAAATGGATGCCATTAATCTTGTAGAGAAGGGGGTGATTAGTGAGACCACTGCCTAGTTAGAAATGTGGTCAATTTGTTTTATACCATAGGTTGATTTAAATTCTCTCTCGCTCTCTCCCCCCCCCCCCTTCTAGTTCCTTCTGCCCCCATGCTCCAGCTGGAGGAGTGCTGCACCATCAACAACAGCGCCACGTTGTCATGGAAACAGCCACCTCTCTCCACCATCGCTGTGGACGGATACATCCTGGAGCTGGACGATGGCAACGGGGGACAGTTTAGGGTGGGTGTTGTCATAGTAACATGGGACAGTTCAGGGTGGGCGTTGTGTCTACAATAGTAACGGTGGGGGGTGGGGGGGGGACAGTTCAAGGTGGGTGTTGTCATAGGAACAGGGGGATAATTCAGGATGGGTGAAAACCGTCCCCCAGTGTTCAAAACACACAGTATAAACCTAACACACTCAAAGGATTTGAGCTACAATTAAAGTTGTGTCCTTCACTGTTTAACAGTAACTCCCTCCCTCTTTCAGGCTGTATTCAGAGCTGAACAAAGAGTCTCTTATAGGAAACCAGGGAGGGAGGGCAGCAGTGGAGAATGTGAAAGCCAGGCATTGTCATTGAATCCCCGTCTGCCTCACAGATCGTTGTCCCCGCTGATGTCGTGTGTGTGTGTGTGTGTGTGTTGTGTGTGTGTGTGTGTCTTTTGTGTGTGTGTGTGTGTGTGTCGTGTGTGTCTTTTGTGTGTGTGTGTGTGTGTGTGTGTCTGTGTGTCTGTCGTTTGTGTGTGTGTGTCTGTCGTCTGTGTGTGTGTGTGTGTGTGTGTCTGTCATATGTGTGTGTGTCTGTCGTGTGTGTGTGTGTCGTGTGTGTGTCGTGTGTGTGTGTGTGTATGTGTGTGTGTGTGTCTGTCGTGTGTGTGTGTGTCTGTCGTGTGTGTGTGTGTGTGTGTCTGTCGTGTGTGTGTGTGTGTGTGTGTGTGTGTCTGTCGTGTGTGTGTGTGTGTGTGTGTGTGTGTGTGTGTGTGTGTGTGTGTGTGTGTGTGTGTGTGTGTGTGGAACCCTCTGATTGATACGGGTCATGTGACCGCGAGGGAGTTCAATGACATCGCGTCAGGAGGAAGGGCCTGGTCCATGACACAACTGCCAGATGGGATGGTCTCACACACACACACACACACACACACACACACACACACACACACACAGGAAGTGTTATCCCCAGATCAGAGGCTGCAGTCTGCCCTGGAGGTTATAGCTCTGTAATCTGTATGTCTAAAGCCCCTCCCAGACCCCTCCTCTGTGACCCCATGCTTTGTTGAAGCAGCTACTTATTGCCCTTGAACAATGCCTTCTGTATAACAGCAGGGGAATCTGTAGCACTGACAGGCTGCTAAACTGTATAGGAGGAGGTTACTGGGTAGACTAAGTCTATAGAACTGTATAGGAGCAGGTTAATGGGTAGACTAAGTCTATAGAAATGTATAGGAGCAGGTTACTGGGTAGACTAAGTCTATAGAACTGTATAGGAGCAGGTTAATGGGTAGACTAAGTCTATAGAACTGTATAGGAGCAGGTTAATGGGTAGACTAAGTCTATAGAAGATAGGAGCAGGTTTATGGGTAGACTAAGTCTATAGAACTGTATAGGAGCAGGTTACTGGGTAGACTAAGTCTATAGAACATAGGAGCAGGTTACTGGGTAGACTAAGTCTATAGAACTGTATAGGAGCAGGTTACTGGGTAGACTAAGTCTATAGAACTGTATAGGAGCAGGTTACTGGGTAGACTAAGTCTATAGAACTGTATAGGAGCAGGTTAATGGGTAGACTAAGTCTATAGAACTGTATAGGAGCAGGTTACTGGGTAGACTAAGTCTATAGAACTGTATAGGAGCAGGTTACTGGGTAGACTAAGTCTATAGAAGATAGGAGCAGGTTTATGGGTAGACTAAGTCTATAGAACTGTATAGGAGCAGGTTACTGGGTAGACTAAGTCTATAGAAGATAGGAGCAGGTTACTGGATAGACTAAGTCTATAGAACTGTATAGGAGCAGGTTAATGGGTAGACTAAGTCTATAGAACTGTATAGGAGCAGGTTAATGGGTAGACTAAGTCTATAGAACTGTATAGGAGCAGGTTAATGGGTAGACTAGGTCTATAGAACATAGGAGCAGGTTACTGGGTAGACTAAGTCTATAGAACTGTATAGGAGCAGGTTACTGGGTAGACTAAGTCTATAGAACTGTATAGGAGCAGGTTACTGGGTAGACTAAGTCTATAGAACATAGGAGCAGGTTAATGGGTAGACTAAGTCTATAGAACTGTATAGGAGCAGGTTTATGGGTAGACTAAGTCTATAGAACTGTATAGGAGCAGGTTACTGGGTAGACTAAGTCTATAGAACATAGGAGCAGGTTACTGGGTAGACTAAGTCTATAGAACATAGGAGCAGGTTACTGGGTAGACTAAGTCTATAGAAGATAGGAGCAGGTTAATGGGTAGACTAAGTCTATAGAACTGTATAGGAGCAGGTTACTGGGTAGACTAAGTCTATAGAACTGTATAGGAGCAGGTCAATGGGTAGACTAAGTCGATAGAACATAGGAGCAGGTTACTGGGTAGACTAAGTCTATAGAACTGTATAGGAGCAGGTTAATGGGTAGACTAAGTCTATAGAACATAGGAGCAGGTTACTGGGTAGACTAAGTCTATAGAAGATAGGAGCAGGTTAATGGGTAGACTAAGTCTATAGAACTGTATAGGAGCAGGTTACTGGGTAGACTAAGTCTATAGAACTGTATAGGAGCAGGTTACTGGGTAGACTAAGTCTATAGAAGACAGGAGCAGGTTACTGGGTAGACTAAGTCTATAGAACTGTATAGGAGCAGGTTAATGTGTAGACTAAGTCTATAGAACTGTATAGGAGCAGGTTACTGGGTAGACTAAGTCTATAGAACTGTATAGGAGCAGGTTAATGGGTAGACTAAGTCTATAGAACTGTATAGGAGCAGGTTACTGGGTAGACTAAGTCTATAGAACTGTATAGGAGCAGGTTACTGGGTAGACTAAGTCTATAGAACTGTATAGGAGCAGGTTACTGGGTAGACTAAGTCCATAGAACATAGGCACAGGTTAATGGATAGACTAAGTCTATAGAAGATAGGAGCAGGTTACTGGGTAGACTAAGTCTATAGAACTGTATAGGAGCAGGTTACTGGGTAGACTAAGTCTATAGAACATAGGAGCAGGTTAATGGGTAGACTAAGTCTATAGAACATAGGAGCAGGTTACTGGGTAGACTAAGTCTATAGAACTGTATAGGAGCAGGTTACTGGGTAGACTAAGTCTATAGAACAAAGGAGCAGGTTACTGGGTAGACTAAGTCTATAGAACTGTATAGGAGCAGGTTACTGGGTAGACTAAGTCTATAGAACAAAGGAGCAGGTTACTGGGTAGACTAAGTCTATAGAACTGTATAGGAGCAGGTTACTGGGAAGACTAAGTCTTTAGAGGGACACCTGCTCCTATAGTGGACCAAATGGCAACCTATTTCTGGTCACAGTAGTGTACTACAAATATAGGGTGCTATTTGTGACCAGGTAGTATACTACGTAGGGAATAGGGTGCTATTTGTGACTAAGTAGTGCACTACATAGGGAATAGGGTGCTATTTGTGACTAAATAGTGCACTACATAGGGGATAGGGTGCTATTTGTGACTAAGTAGTGTACTACATAGGGGAAAGGGTGCTATTTGTGACTAAGTAGTGTACTACGTAGGGGAAAGGGTGCTATTTGTGACTAAGTAGTGTACTACATAGGGGAAAGGGTGCTATTTGTGACTAAGTAGTGTACTACGTAGGGGAAAGGGTGCTATTTGTGACTAAGTAGTGTACTACATAGGGGAAAGGGTGCTATTTGTGACTAAGTAGTGTACTACATAGGGGAAAGGGTGCTATTTGTGACTAGAGAAAGGATGTTGGAAGCAGGAGCTGGTTTCGCTGAGGTAACACTCATCCTTGACTGTGTTTAACCAAAGTCAACTGAACCCGGGTTCCAGTTTACTGTAAGCCTTCGATCTGGTCCGCCGCGCAAACCGACCAACCAAAAGAGAGACTGAACCATAACATCCATAGATGGATATGGGCCAGGATAATCTACAATATACCGACACAAACACATCCACACAATGTAATATACAGTACAACAGTAGTTTATCCTGACAGCAAGCCAGTGTAGCAGAGGGGGGATCTGTGAAACTCACTCCTTAGCCTGAAGTTTCGCCCCTTACGTAATTGAAGAAGGCCTTCTTTTTTTTTAATTGGACGAATGGTTGGACTGCTTCAGGAGGGCAGTCGTGTGTGTTTGTGAGGCAGAGGTCCTGAGTTCAAGCCTCGGTATGAGCTGAATCAAGGGGAAGCGGCAGTCGCTAAACAAGCAGCTTGACGTCCTTTACACACCAGATTTGGTTCTGGGTTCTGAGATATTACACAACTAGCAACACAGTAACTATATGATTCATACAACAGGACAAACGCACAGTAACGTGCACGACAACTCAAACACAAAAACAGACACCTAGAGAGAGAGAGAGAGCGAGAAAGGTTAGCTTTCCCTCTGTTCTCTGACTCACGCATGATCACCAGGCATTGCAGTGGCTCACTCTGCTCAGAGTCTGAGGTCGTGTCCTAAATGGCCCCCTATTTCCTTTATAGTGCACTACTGTTGACCAGGGCCCCATAGGGTAGTAGTGCACTGTATAGGGGAAAGGGTGCCGTTTGGATGTAAACAGTGACTGGATCCTACTGCTGTTTATTCTACACAGTCCAGTATAGGCTACTACTACTGCTATTTATACTACACAGTCTAGTGTAGGCTGCAACTACTGCTATTTATACTACACAGTGCAGTGTAGGCTACTACTACTGCTATTTATACTACACAGTCCAGTGTAGGCTGCAACTACTGCTATTTATACTACACAGTCCAGTGTAGGCTCCTACTACTGCTATTTATACTACACAGTCTAGTGTAGGCTGCTACTACTGATGCTACTGATGCTGCTATACCCACGCAGTCACGCTCAAGTGTACAAACTCCCTCTTTCTCTCGCTGAGTTCTCCCCCTCTTTCTCTCTCTCCCTCTCTCTCTCTCTCCCTCCCTCCCTCTCTCTCTCTCTCTTTCTGTCATCAGCACTGAGTCTAAATCGGCCATTCTCTAATTTTAGATAGATAGGTAGAACGTAAAACACCCCCTTCCTCTGTTAGCCTTGGGTGGTATAGCTAGTAAACAACTTTACTCTTAATCTGTCTGTTGTTGAACAAGCCCACATTTTAACCCATTACACCAAGAGGAAAATCCTGTTTATATTGGTTTTACTATTTTTGTTGTGACCACCACCGTCAAGCTTTGTACGGTCATCCTGTTTCGAAACAGAATGTAAGCTTGCGAGATCATGACGGCCGAACGAGACTCGCCACCATCGTCCAAGTGGGGTGACCTTCTAACAGGAATTGATAGGAAGTTGTCGATGGTTCTAACAGGAAGTTGTCATGTTCCTTACAGGAAGTGTACGTGGGGACGGAGACGATCTGCACGGTGGATGGACTCCACTACAACAGCACCTACATGTCCAGGGTCAAAGCTTTCAACGCCAGTGGAGTAGGACAGTACAGCAAGACACTGGCCATGCAGACCTCCGAGAGTAAATCCAACCACCGCACACTCTGTTCACAGGGAATCTATAGAGCTTATGTAGTGCACTACTTTTGACCAGGACCCATAGGGGGACAGAAGTAGTGCACTATATAGGGAATAGGGTGCTATTTGGGATGCAAACATAGACTAACCTGGTCCCATACTGTCTGTACTGTATCCAACTCCTCTATAGACTAACCTGGTCCCATACTGTCTGTACTGTATCCAACTCCTCTATAGACTAACCTGGTCCCATACTGTCTGTACTGTATCCAACTCCTCTATAGACTAACCTGGTCCCATACTGTCTGTACTGTATCCAACTCCTCTATAGACTAACCTGGTCCCATACTGTCTGTACTGTATCCAACTCCTCTATAGACTAACCTGGTCCCATACTGTCTGTACTGTATCCAACTCCTCTATAGACTAACCTGGTCCCATACTGTCTGTACTGTATCCAACTCCAATATAGACTAACCTGGTCCCATACTGTCTGTACTGTATCCAACTCCTCTATAGACTAACCTGGTCCCATACTGTCTGTACTGTATCCAACTCCTCTATAGACTAACCTGGTCCCATACTGTCTGTACTGTATCCAACTCCTCTATAGACTAACCTGGTCCCATACTGTCTGTACTGTATCCAACTCCAATATAGACTAACCTGGTCCCATACTGTCTGTACTGTATCCAACTCCTCTATAGACTAACCTGGTCCCATACTGTCTGTACTGTATCCAACTCCTCTATAGACTAACCTGGTCCCATACTGTCTGTACTGTATCCAACTCCTCTATAGACTAACCTGGTCCCATACGGTCTGTACTGTATCCAACTCCTCTATAGACTAACCTGGTCCCATACTGTCTGTACTGTATCCAACTCCTCTATAGACTAACCTGGTCCCATACTGTCTGTACTGTATCCAACTCCTCTATAGACTAACCTGGTCCCATACTGTCTGTACTGTATCCAACTCCTCTATCCATCATTGTCCTGCCATAGACATACATATTAGTATGGCAATGAACCAACGCAGAGAAGAGTTGGCTAAAAGCACAGACAGACTGCACCTACCAGGCTATAAGATAGTACTTTATATATAGACAGACACAGACAGACTGCACCCACCAGGCTATGAGATAGATAGTACTTTATATATAGACAGGTGTAAAGCACAGACAGACTGCACCCACCAGGCTATGAGATAGATAGTACTTTATATATAGACAGACACAGACAGACTGCACCCACCAGGCTATAAGATAGATAGTACTTTATATATAGACAGGTGTATAATAAGCACATATAAAGTACTATCTAATCCAACCCACCTTTACACCTGCTTTCCCATTGTGTATGCTGCTCAGCTCTACACACACACACAGACAGACAGACAGACAGACAGACAGACAGACAGACAGACAGACAGACAGACAGACAGACAGACACAGACAGACAGAGCGAGTAAGGTAGCCAGACAGACAGACAGACAGACAGACAGACAGACTCGTCACCCATCAGTAGACCTGTGAAGTTCACACAGGCGTAACAGGGGTTGAAGTTCACACAGGCGTAACAGGGGTTGAAGTTCACACAGGCGTAACAGGGGTTGAAGTTCACACAGGCGTAACAGGGGTTGAAGTTCACACAGGCGTAACAGGGGTTGAAGTTCACACAGGCGTAACAGGGGTTGAAGTTCACACAGGCGTAACAGGGGTTGAAGTTCACACAGGCGTAACAGGGGTTGAAGTTCACACAGGCGTAACAGGGGTTGAAGTTCACACAGGCGTAACAGGGGTGACGCGGGTCCAGGCGGCTCCCGCTACCCTCCTCATAATACTCAGGAATATAGCTGTGCTTGCTAACATCCGCGAGATAGAAAATGTAATCTTCTCCCTGATAATATGGCCTGTGAAAAGAACAGTAGCCTTGTAGGGCTCCACACAGCTCCCTCTCTCTTTTGTCAAATATTTTTTTTACTGGCTTGCCTCTTTATAAGGTTCGCTGACGTAAATCTTGTTATTGGTTTGAAAAAGATCATAATTGATCCAAAAAAACAGACGGGTCCGGACAGATTCTAGGTTTCAGGTTTCACCAGACGACCAGGATTCATTTTGCCTTTGCTCCCCATCTGAAAAATAATCTAGGGGAAAGACTGCTATAATCTGTAGCTGTAACGGCCGTCGAAGAGGGTAGACCAAGGCGCAGCGGGTTGTGTGCTCATAATTAACTTTATTTTAGAACACTAAACAAAACAAGAAACGAACGACAGCCAAACAGTTCTGTCAGGTACACGAAACACTAAACAGAAAATAACCACCCACAAACACAATGAGGAAAAAAAACCTACTTAAATATAGTCTCTAATCAGAGGCAACGAGATACAGCTGCCTCCAATTAGAGACCAATCCCAAACACTACCAACCTAGACATAGACAACCTAGAATCAACATAGAAATAGATTAACATAGAACATAATCCCCCCCCCAAAAAACACACAAAACAAACACCCCTTGCCATGCCCTGACCACACTACAATAACAAATAACCCCTTTTACTGGTCAGGACGTGACAGTAGCTCTTGTCGTTGGTTTGTAAAATAATCCCTAGAATGGGTGGAATATACTTGGATCTTCTTTTGTGATATTAAAATGGCCACTGAAAAGAACCAGCTTCCCTGTTCAACTCAACACGGCTTTTACCCTCTCTTCCACCCTCTATCGTCAACTCATACACACTGCTCTCTCTCTCTCTCCCTCTCTCTCCCTCTCTCCCTCACCACTTTCTCTCCTCCACCCTCCACCCTCCACCCTCCACCCACACCTCCTACACACCCTGCCACTTCTCACCTCTCTCTCTCTCTCTCTCTTTCTCTTTCTCTCTCTCTCTCTCTCTCTCCTCTCTCTCTCTCTATTTCTCTCTCTCTCCCACCCCCCTTCTTCTCCCTCTCTCTGTGCATTTCACATTGCAGCTGGACAATCCCCATGTGATATGCAAACGCTAGCCACAGGTATGGATGGGTCACACGCCCTTTAACCCTCTCATTGCAGAATGTCTCCTGCACTCCACTCAGCCCCACTCCTAACCTGATCATTGCAAATATCACAGCAACCAATCATTGACTTGATAACCAAGGGGTGGGCAGTTTGCTGTCCAATTGGGGCTTCAGTTATTCAGGTTTCACTGTGAACCTCCAATCAACATCATTTTTACTCAAATGATATTCCTATGGGAACACTCACATTATGTTCCAATTACCATGGTAACTGTATCAAACCCCATTACATGGAGTGCCCACAGAGATAGCATCTGCCATCTCCTTGAGTGTCTAATGTAGTATTGTATTTGTAATGTATGTGTCATAACAGTGTATTTGAAAGTATGTGTCAGAGATATGGGATTTGAACCCAGCTCTGCATACTATCTACAGCAGGTCACTTCAACTCTGTTCCTGAGCTAGAGTCCTGCAGGTTTTCACTTCAACTCTGTTCCTGGAGCTAGACTCCTGTAGGTCTACAGCAGGTCACTTCAACCCTGTTCCTGGAGCTAGACTCCTGTAGGTTTACAGCAGGTCTCTTCAACTCTGTTCCTGGAGCTAGAGTCCTGTAGGTTTACAGCAGGTCACTTCAACCCTGTTCCTGGAGCTAGACTCCTGTAGGTCTACAGCAGGTCACTTCAACCCTGTTCCTGGAGCTAGACTCCTGTAGGTTTACAGCAGGTCTCTTCAACCCTGTTCCTGGAGCTAGAGTCCTGTAGGTTTTCACTTCATCCCTGTTCCTGGAGCTAGAGTCCTGTAGGTTTACAGCAGGTCTCTTCAACTCTGTTCCTGGAGCTAGAGTCCTGTAGGTTTACAGCAGGTCTCTTCAACCCTGTTCCTGAGCTAGACTCCTGTAGGTTTTCACTTCAACCCTTATAATGTAGCGCACCTGCTTCTAATAATAAACTGCCTGATAAGCTGAATCAGCTTAATTACAACTGGGGTTGGAGTGAAAACCTAGTGGAGGGTAGATCTCCAGGAACAGGGTTGGAGTGAACATCTAGTGGAGGGTAGATCTCCAGGAACAGGGTTGGAGTGAACACCTAGTGGAGGGTAGATCTCCAGGAACAGGGTTGGAGTGAACATCTAGTGGAGGGTAGATCTCCAGGAACAGGGTTGGAGTGAACATCTAGTGGAGGGTAGATCTCCAGGAACAGGGTTGGAGTGAACACCTAGTGGAGGGTAGATCTCCAGGAACAGGGTTGGCGTGAACATCTAGTGGAGGGTAGATCTCCAGGAACAGGGTTGGAGTGAACACCTAGTGGAGGGTAGATCTCCAGGAACAGGGTTGGAGTGAACACCTAGTGGAGGGTTGTTCTCCAGGAACCAACTCATCATCAAGCTTTAATTATTTGAATCAGCTGTGTAGCGCTGGGGCAAAAATCAAAACGTGTACCCAGAGGGGGCCCAGGACTGAGTTTGGGAAACCCTGCTATAGACTATCTGTCAGGATAGAGTCATACATTCTGGTAACACTCAAGTGTTAAATGTTTGTCTTCATGTTGGTCATTGATGATACATCATACTACTGTTGCCTGGTCCCAGATCTCTTTTTTCTGTTTGGCTAACTGTTGTCGTGCCAGATTTGGGACCAAAGGACTATAACTACAAAACAGAATCAAGGAGTTAGCCAGCTAACTCTTCTGAATATTCTGAAACGTTTTAGTTTTTTAGAAAGATAACCTTGGAAATGTTCATGGCCTAATTGACTTCAACGAACATTATATCTACTGTATGTGATCAGCCTTAATGAACCAGAAAATAAACAGTTATTTCTAGATGTTTATCAAAGTTAGCTGGCTAACTTATTGATCCTGCTTACTTGTTTTATACCCGTCTGGCTATATCATAGTCACTCACCTCAGACTAGACCGTTACCTAACCAGCCTCTTGTCCTCTGTTACATGTTTTCACTATGATCACACTGACGATACCTTATGATGGAAGAACTTGTGTGTGTGTGTGCGTGCGCGTACATTCTACAGTTGCCTGGTTCACCTTTGACCCCACGTCGGCCCACCCTGACATCATCCTCTCCAACGACAACCTGACGGTGACGTGCAACAGCTACGACGACAGGGTGGTCATGGGTAACTCCGGCTTCTCCCGCGGTGTGCACTACTGGGAGATCACGGTGGATCGCTATGACAACCACCCGGACCCTGCGTTCGGGGTTGCCCGTGTTGACGTGCTGAAGGATGTGATGCTGGGAAAGGATGACAAGGCCTGGGCCATGTATGTGGACAACAACCGCTCCTGGTTCATGCACAACAACTCACACACTAACAGGTAGGTCACCTGGTACACACACACTAACAGGTACGTCACCTGGTACACACACACTAACAGGTACGTCACCTGGTACACACACACTAACAGGTACATCACCTGGTACACACACGCAACAACTCACACACTAACAGGTACGTCACCTGGTACACACACACTAACAGGTACGTCACCTGGTACACACACACTAACAGGTACGTCACCTGGTACACACACACTAACAGGTAGGTCACCTGGTACACACACACTAACAGGTACGTCACCTGGTACACACACACTAACAGGTACGTCACATGGTACACACACACTAACAGGTAGGTCACCTGGTACACACACACTAACAGGTACGTCACCTGGTACACACACACTAACAGGTAGGTCACCTGGTACACACACACTAACAGGTACGTCACCTGGTACACACACACTAACAGGTACGTCACCTGGTACACACACACTAACAGGTTCGTCACCTGGTACACACACACTAACAGGTAGGTCACCTGGTACACACACACTAACAGGTTCGTCACCTGGTACACACACACTAACAGGTACGTCCTCTCACGTCACCTGGTACACACACACTAACAGGTACGTCACCTGGTACACACACACTAACAGGTACGTCACCTGGTACACACACACTAACAGGTACATCACCTGGTACACACACGCAACAACTCACACACTAACAGGTACGTCACCTGGTACACACACACTAACAGGTACGTCACCTGGTACACACACACTAACAGGTACGTCACCTGGTACACACACACTAACAGGTAGGTCACCTGGTACACACACACTAACAGGTACGTCACCTGGTACACACACACTAACAGGTACGTCACATGGTACACACACACTAACAGGTAGGTCACCTGGTACACACACACTAACAGGTACGTCACCTGGTACACACACACTAACAGGTAGGTCACCTGGTACACACACACTAACAGGTACGTCACCTGGTACACACACACTAACAGGTACGTCACCTGGTACACACACACTAACAGGTTCGTCACCTGGTACACACACACTAACAGGTAGGTCACCTGGTACACACACACTAACAGGTTCGTCACCTGGTACACACACACTAACAGGTACGTCCTCTCACGTCACCTGGTACACACACACTAACAGGTACGTCCTCTCACGTCACCTGGTACACACACAACAACTCACACACCAACAGGTAATAGAAATGGAGCGATAACTTAGCCACTGGGTCTCCGTGTCTCTCAATGGGAGCTACGATGTGTTTTACATGTGAATCAGTGTCTTGCTTCTACATACTTAGCATGTGAAATATAAAATAAGATGATAGATGCCCAAATGGGAAATGTGTTGCCGGATCTGTACAATATACAGAGTGTATTTTATGTTTAGGTCTATGTGTGTACCAGAGGAGGCTGGTGAGGGGAGGATAGCTCATGATAATGGATGGAACGGCATCAAACACCTGGAAACCACGGAAACCATGTGTTTGATGTGTTTGATACCATTTCAATGACTGGAACGAATTGCAAACATCGCTGAAGTTGGAGTCTTATATCTCTCTCACTAACTTTAAGCATCAGCTGTCAGAGCAGTTTACCGATCACTGTACCTGTACACAGCCCATCTGTAAATAGCCCATCCATTCTACCTATCTCATCCCCATATTGTTTTTAATTTACTTTTTTGCTCTTTTGCACACCAGTATTTCTACTTGCACACCATCATCTGCTCATCATCAGCTGCTCATCTATCACTCCAGTGTTAATTTGCTAAACTGTAATTACTTCGCTACTATTGGCCTATTTATTTCCTTACCTCCTCTAGCCATTTGTACACACTGTATACAGACCTTTTCTATTGTGTTATTGACTGTACGTTTGTTTATTCCATGCGTAACTCTGTGTTGTTGTTTGTGTCGCACTTCTTTGCTTTATCTTGGCCAGGTCGCAGTTGTAAATGAGAACTTGTTCTCAACTGGCCTACCTGGTTAAATAAAAGTCAAATAAAATGTTTTTAAAAAAAGAAAAAAATCCACTGATTCCGCTCGAGTCATTACCAGAGCCCAACCTCCCCAATTAAGATGCCACCAACCTCCTGTGGTTCGTGTGTATTGTTGCTCAGTGAATAGTGTGTGTGTTTGACCTTACCCCTGTGTTTCTGTGTCTCAGTGAATAGTGTGTGTGTTTGACCTTACCCCTGTGTTTCTGTGTCTCAGTGAATAGTGTGTGTGTTTGACCTTACCCCTGTGTTTCTGTGTCTCAGTGAATAGTGTGTGTGTTTGACCTTACCCCTGTGTTTCTGTGTCTCAGTGAATAGTGTGTGTGTTTGACCTTACCCCTGTGTTTCTGTGTCTCTTCAGGACGGACGGGGGCGTCAGTGAAGAGGCTACAGTAGGAGTGTTGTTAGACTTCACCAGAGGGATTCTCATCTTCCTCATCAACGACGAACAGCAGGGTCCTGTGGCCTTCGAAGGCATCGAGGGGCTCTACTACCCTGCTGTCAGCCTCAACCGAAACGTACAGGTAACCTGGAAACAACGTAGAAACGTTATAGCCCCAACGTAGAAACAATGTTATAGCCCCAACGTAGAAACAATGTTTTACCAACCAGGTAGCCCCCAACGTAGAAACACCGTTACACCAACCAGGTAGCCCCCAACGTAGAAACACCGTTACACCAACCAGGTAGCCCCCAACGTAGAAACACCGTTACACCAATCAGGTAGCCCCAACGTAGAAACACCTTTACACCAACCAGGTAGCCCCCAACGTAGAAACACCGTTACACCAACCAGGTAGCCCCCAACGTAGAAACACCGTTACACCAACCAGGTAGCCCCCAACGTAGAAACACCGTTACACCAACCTGTGTAGCATCTCCGCAACAGAGAAACGTCTGAAGAAGCTACACAATATAGTCTATGAATATGTATGAAATTTTCCCTGCCTGTAGACAGACAGCTTCCTCATCTATATTCATTTGTATTGGTGACAGTAATGATGTGTTTGCTGACACCAGCAGCAGTAACGTGACAGCTGTCTAGTTCTCATTTAGCTCAACAGTTCCACCTGTTGGTCAATACTTCAAATTACATCTTTCTACAGCTAGTTCTATCTACTTGGTGAATATATACTTTTTTTTGCTGCAAGGATATGATGAGGAGGAGGAGGAGGAGGATGATGATGTTGGTGGTGATGAGGAGGAGGAGGAGGGTGATGATGGTGGTGATGAGGAGGAGGAGGGTGATGGTGGTGATGATGGTGGTGATGATGAGGAGGAGAAGGAGGGTGATGATGAGGAGGAGAAGGAGGAGGGTGATGATGATGGTGATGGTGGTGATGAGGAGGAGGGTGATGATGGTGGTGGTGGTGATGATGATGAGGAGGAGGAGGAGGGTGATGATGATGGTGGTGGTGATGATGATGAGGAGGAGGAGGGTCATGATGGTGGTGATGATGAGGAGGAGGAGGGTGATGATGGTGGTGATGATGAGGAGGAGAAGGAGGAGGGTGATGATGATGGTGATGATGATGGTGATGATGACAATGTTTGTCCTGTGTTCTGTAGGTGACCCTGCACACTGGCCTGCCCATTCCTGACTTCTACACTCCAGGGGAAGCAGACCTGTCTGGCTCAGTGTGTTAAGGAGTTGACTCAGCACAGCAGTGAAGCAAGACAAGACAAGGGTTGTGTCCCAAATGGCACCCTATTCTCTATATAGTGCACTACTTTAGACCAGAGCTCTATAGAACCCTATTCCCTATATAGTGCACTACTTTAGACCAGGGCCCTATAGAACCCTATTCCCTACATAGTGCACTACTTTAGACCAGGGCCCTATAGAACCCTATTCCCTATATATAGTGCACTACATTTAACCACGGCCCCATAGGGAATAGGGAGCCATTTGGTACTCAGAAGGCACCAGGCTGCTCAATTTCTGGGCTCTCTAGGGTTACGTCCCAAATTGCACCCTATTCCCTATATTTGGCACTATTTTTGGCCAGACTTGTGCCAAAAGTATTGCATTACATAGGAATAGGGTGTGATTTCAGATGTACCCTAGAGGGTTAATTTAACTCACAATACCGCGTCCCCTATCCCTTTCCTCTATAGACCAACCAGCCGCATCGTCATACGTCAGATAGCGCAATCTTCGCCTGTCGATCGCGGGACTAGTGTTGGGTTGGAGTGACGTCGACTGACAATGCTCCTGACCCCTGAACTCTACAGATCACCAGACGGTCCAGACCCATAGCCTTGACTGTACAGTACAAGACTCTCAATACTGAGCCATGGATACTTAGCCATACATGTATATATACTGCTCTGTAACCATGGATACTCAGCCATACATGTATATATACTGCTCTGTAACCATGGATACTCAGCCATACATGTACATACAGGCTGCTCCGTAACCATGGATACACAGCCATACATGTATATACTTCTCCGTAACCATGGACACTCAGCCATACATGTATATACATACTGCTCCGTAACCATGGATACTCAGCCATACATGTATATACTGCTCCGTAACCATGCTCCATAACCATGGATACTCAGCCATACATGTACATACATACTGCTTCGTAACCATGGATACTCAACCATACATGTATATACTGCTCTGTAACCATGGATACACAGCCATACATCATGTACATACAGGCTGCTCCGTAACCATGCTCCGTAACCATGGATACTCAGCCATACATGTACATACATACTGCTCCGTAACCATGGATACTCAGCCATACATGTACATACATACTGCTCCGTAACCATGGATACTCAACCATACATGTATATACTGCTCTGTAACTATGGATACTCAGCCATACATGTACATACAGACTGCTCCGTACCCATGGATACTCAGCCATACATGTACCTACAGACTGCTCCATAACCATGGATACTCAGCCATACATGTACCTACAGACTGCTCCGTAACCATGGATACTCAGCCATACATGTACATACATACTGCTCCGTAACCATGGATACTCAGCCACACATGTACAAACATCCTGCTCCGTAACCATGGACACCTGGAACTCTCACCTGGAAATGGAACTCTGAGCTTACTGTCCTGTCTTAACATGTAAATGATTATGATTGGGTGAAAGTGAACCAGCTTCATCCATCTAACCAATCAAAGAAGACTACTACTCATCACCAGACTCTAGAAACCTGTCCTGTTAGTTCTGGTTCTAGAACTCTGTAGAGGACAACAATGTTATCATAGACTGACAGAGACGATTAGGGTTTGGGTTAATTTCATATCAATTCCAGTTAATTCAGAAAATAAACCCAAATTCAATTCCACATTTTCCTCATTGAAGAGGGTTGGAATTGAAATTTCTGAATACTTTCTGAATTGACTGGATTTGAAATGGAATTAACCCCAACCCTGCCATGTATCCACCATAACAACCCTGTCATGTATCCACCATAACAACCCTGTCATGTATCCACCATAACAACCCTGTGTTGTATCCACCATAACAACCCTGCCATGTATCCACCATAACAACCCTGCCATGTATCCACCATAACAACCCTGTCATGTATCCACCATAACAACCCTGTGTTGTATCCACCATAACAACCCTGCCATGTATCCACCATAACAACCCTGTCATGTATCCACCATAACAACCCTGTGTTGTATCCACCATAACAACCCTGTGTTGTATCCACCATAACAACCCTGTGTTGTATCCACCATAACAACCCTGCCATGTATCCACCATAACAACCCTGTGTTGTATCCACCATAACAACCCTGTCATGTATCCACCATAACAACCCTGTGTTGTATCCACCATAACAACCCTACCATGTATCCACCATAACAACCCTGCCATGTATCCACCATAACAACCCTGTGTTGTATCCACCATAACAACCCTGTGTTGTATCCACCATAACAACCCTGCCATGTATCCACCATAACAACCCTGCCTTGTATCTGCGAGTCATAGTAATAACTCTGTGGTCTCTAAATGTTGCCATGGTGATGTTCTACTGCTATACTACTGCTACACACACACACACGCACACACACACACACACACACACACACACACACACACACACACCTCCCGCAACAGTAAACATGGTACCACTTCTCCACACCATCGTTAGAATCCTTGAAGCATTTCTGTCCCACCAAACATACACACGGCACATACAAGAGACTAAAGAAACACACATTGGTGAATTACCCTTTATGACAGCCAGGGGCAGCAGAAGAGGACTGAAGAGACCAGTATACAGATCTACCTGTAGAAGGCTGACGGTGACCGATGCACTGATTCCTGACAGAAAGCAATGGGTTGCATCCCAAAAAGGCCACTTCTTTTGGACCAGGGCCCATAGATGTGTGCTGTTCTCAAACTGACCCATAGGGCTCTGGTGAAAATTAGTGCACTACATAGGGAATAGGTTGTCATTTATGACTCAGACATGGACTGTATTGCTATTGTATTCTGTGAGACGCTACCAGTGAGACGCTACCAGTGGCTTTGCTTGTGTGAACCTGAACCTCATCCATAGTTTGTAACCAACTAACGGGAGAGTCAACTTATTCTATTCTACTACTGGAAGTAAACAGGTCTTTATTTATTGATCCTATTGGGCGTCCCAAATGGGTTATTTATTGATCCTGTTGGGCATCCCAAATGGGTTATTTATTGATCCTGTTGGGCATCCCAAATGGGTTATTTATTGATCCTATTGGGCGTCCCAAATGGGTTATTTATTGATCCTATTGGGCGTCCCAAATGGGTTATTTATTGATCCTATTGGGCATCCCAAATGAGTTATTTATTGATCCTATTGGGCCTCCCAAATGGGTTATTTATTGATCCTATTGGGCATCCCAAATGGCTTATTTATTGATCCTATTGGGCATCCCAAATGGGTTATTTATTGATCCTATTGGGCCTCCCGAAATGGGGTATTTTTTGATCCTATTGGGCCTCCCAAATGGGTTATTTATTGATCCTATTGGGCATCCCAAATGGGTTATTTATTGATCCTATTGGGCCTCCCAAATGGGTTATTTATTGATCCTATTGGGCGTCCCAAATGGGTTATTTATTGATCCTATTGGGCATCCCAAATGGGTTATTTATTGATCCTATTGGGCCTCCCAAATGGGTTATTTATTGATCCTATTGGGCCTCCCAAATGGGTTATTTATTGATCCTATTGGGCCTCCCAAATGGGTTATTTATTGATCCTATTGGGCCTCCCAAATGGGTTATTTATTGATCCTATTGGGCGTCCCAAATGGGTTATTTATTGATCCTATTGGGCGTCCCAAATAGCACCTCATTTCTTATATAATGAACTACAGTATTTAAGGAATAGGGTGTCATTTAGGATGTCTCACCATCTGTTTCTCCACAGTGCAGCAGCTGTCAATGATGTTTCTAAGCGCTGAATACATGTACAGTATGTCTATGGCTACGTCCTAAAAATGGTACCCTATTGCCTACATAGGGCCTTTAGGCTTCTGGTGAAAAGTAGCGGGCTTTGGTAGAGAATAGGGTACCCTTTGGGGAACTATCCACTGGCAGTCTGGCAAGAGGTGCTATAATTACACCTGATCTAGTATTATTGTTATCATACAGTTTTATTCTGCTATTGCTATCAGTAGGACCAGTAGTATGGGGGGGGGGGGGGGGGCGTTGTGGTGATGATGATGATGATGATGTTGGTGACCAAACAACAATGAAGATGTTTGGATGTTTCCCCTCCTACATTATAGGTTATTGTGAATGAGGTGTCACTGCAACACAGCGTAATAATACTCTTACTGTAGGTGATTGAATCATAGGATGATTCCTAAATGGAACCCTATTTCCTATATATAGTACACTATTATTATTTTTTTTTGGACTAAAGGGGGGGGGGTCTATGGTGAAAAGTAGTGTACTAGATAAGGAATTAGGGTGCCATGTAGGACACTTATGAGTCCTAATAGTTTTTGTACTTATCATTCACGAAAATGTCGTTATGTTGAGGAGTTGGATGTAGATGTATTAGTTATTGACGTCATTAGTTATTGATGTTTATTAGTTACGTTCGGAACAGAGAGCATTTTCCGTTGGGGATTTTCCACGTTACATTGATGTTCCTTATTTTGTAACTTTAATTATGAATTTAATGATGAAAGGGAATATCCCATGAGTTGCTGTTTCGTGTCATTAAAAGCTGTAAAGTAGTCTGATGTGTGCTGCCGCTCTCAAACTGTACAGTGAATATAGACGTCGTGCGTTGGTATAGCCTGGGTACCAGTCTGTTGGTGCTATCATTCCAACTCTTTTGTCAACAAGTTTGGCTTGGCGAGGAGGGGCGAGGAGCACAAAGGAAACAAACTGGTACTCAGGCTAACGCTAGTGGTTGATGGGCTGCAAAAAAACAAAGACAGGATTTAAACATGCTTTCCCTTGTTAGAGCTTCATAGTTGTACCTTTTTATACCTAGAAACACTTGATAAACCTATTATAGTCTTTACCTCGGCACATCCCAAATGGCTCCCTATTTAGTGCACTACTTTCGATTGGGATCTGGTCTAAAGTAGTGCGCTATATAGGCAATAGGGTACCATTTCAGACATATACAGTGACATTAGTAACACTTGTCATTCGCTCTGACTTAGTGTACGCTCTGGGATGTCACATTGGTAAAGGATACTTTCAAATGAGCCCTTTAAAATCCCTGCGGGGCTAACTACAGTATTTTCAAGACAATTCCAGGGCCATGGTAAGAGGATGCTGCATTGACGTCTTGAGGCATCCTCTTTGTAAGCGTATCCATTTATTTGATGTCATTAGGAATCATACAAAGCCTACAGTATTGCAGGGTGATTTAGGAATCATACAAAGCCTATAGTACTGCAGGGTGATTTAGGAATCATACAAAGCCTACAGTATTGCAGGGTGATTTAGGAATCATACAAAGCCTATAGTACTGCAGGGTGATTTAGGAATCATACAAAGCCTATAGTATTGCAGGGTGATTTAGGAATCATACAAAGCCTACAGTATTGCAGGGTGATTTAGGAATCATACAAAGCCTACAGTATTGCAGGGTGATTTAGGAATCATACAAAGCCTACAGTATTGCAGGGTGATTTAGATACAGTCATCATCCATCTTCCAACTGCTTTTTATTTTGGATGGTGGTTATTTTGGATGGTGGTTATTTTGGGTGTTGGTTATTTTGGGTGTTGGTTATTTTGGGTGTTGGTAGGCCTATGGTGATGAATAATGTAATGCTTCATCAGCAGTGTAAAGGCTATATTGGCTGCCTGGTTGCATGACTGAGTGGCCAACATTTAACCATGACTGGAGCCGTAGGCCTGGTGTAACCATGACTACAGGAACAGTTGGCCTAGTGTAACCATGACTATTGGAGCAGTAGGCCTAGTGTAACCATGACTACTGGAGCAGTAGACCTAGTGTAACCATGACTACCGGAGCAGTAGGCCTAGTGTAACCATGACTACTAGAGTAGTAGGCCTAGTGTAACCATGACTACTAAAGCAGTAAACCTAGTGTAACCATGACTACCAGAGCAGTAGGCCTAGTGTAACCATGACTACTGGAGCAGTAAACCTATTGTAACCATGACTACTGGAGCAGTAGGCCTAGTGTAACCATGACTACTGGAGCAGTAGGCCTAGTGTAACCATGACTACAGGAGCAGTAGGCCTAGTGTAACCATGACTACTGGAGCAGTAGGCCTAGTGTAACCATGACTACCGGAGCAGTAGACCTAGTGTAACCATGACTACTAGAGTAGTAGGCCTAGTGTATCATGACTACTGGAGCAGTAGGCCTAGGGTAACCATGACTACTGGATCAGTAGTCCTAGTGTAACCATGACTACTGGAGCAGTAGGCCTAGGGTAACCATGACTACTGGAGCAGTAGGCCTAGTGTAACCATGACTACTGGAGCAGTAGGCCTAGGGTAACCATGACTACTGGAGCAGTAGGCCTAGTGTAACCATGACTACTGGAGCAGGGTTAGGCTAGAAAGGGGGTAGCACAATGCAACTCCAGACCTATAGAGGGGTAACATGGGCTGCCTGGTCTTGCTGCTTGACTGAGTTAAATCTTCATTAATACCACTGCCAACTCTCTAAACACTTAGTTGTTTTTCTGTCTGCCTCTTTTGTTGAGTCATTATGGAGGCTACTAGACAGAATTCACTTTGGTCTTTACCGCAGGTGCACTCTGCCCATCACAGGCCTTATGGAGAGAGAAAGAGAGCAGGTCAGAGAGAGAGACGGGGGTCATCTAGGATCCAGGCCAAATAAAGACAAATATGGCAATTATCCCCGGATGTAGGCCAAATAAAGACAAATATGGCAACGTTTCATAACTCTTCCAGCATACGAAGTAGATTTTCATTCAGCCCTTTTTCTGTAAGCTTGTTGTTATACAATTTTGAGACTGAAATATTGATATTTGATTCAAGCAAATACACTTCGTAGATACTGTCGGTAAGCATCAACTTGAATTAGATATATTTTTTTAATGAAGGTTGATGTTGAACCATTGGTGTTATTTATCCATACTCATTTTCATGTCTAAACCAGCTGTAGACGAAGGTGTCTAATCATTAACCATTTGAGTCATACGGTGCCGATCCTAGAGATGGTGAGTTTAAAAAAAAGTATTTGTGGTGAATCAAACAAAAAAGAAGAAAAGTCTATCCCTTAGTCCCTCAACACACCTTTCTTTTATTGTCCTAATTTATAATTCTAGAAATGTGTATACAGTCGCTGGGCGACATTGGCAGCTTATTTCAATATACAGTATAGAGTTATATCCTACCCTATGCTGCGCATGCAGAGCGTGCGTCAGACATGGTCGCTTTAACATCCAAAGTGATGGTCTGTTTGGCAAATTATATAAATGTTGGAATGTCCTTAAACATTGTTCTAATTTACTTATACTAGCCTACGTACTTATACATACAGTACACCGAGTGTACAAAACGGCAACGCTGCTTGGGTTTTTCACACTCAATAGTTTCCCAAGTGTATCAAGAATGGTTCATCATCCAAAGGACATCCAGCCAATTTGACATAACTGTGGGGAAGCATTGGGGTCAACATGGGGGGGTGTAACTCAATATTAGGAAGGTGGCCATAATGTTTTGTACACTCAGTGTTGTAGTCGATAATAACAATATCATCATTTGTCTTTATTATTAGAAGTGTTACTATTACTGATCTATTGGTGTTTTCTGTATTTATGAATATTCAATAAATTATAGGTGTCCAAAAACATTTAGCCTTCTTCAAATATTTTCTCTCTGCTGTGCTATGGCATGATCCGTAAGAGCTTGAGAGGCTGGGTAGCGGAACACATCCGCCTGCATGCACCAATGGACATTAGAGAGGATGGAGAGGAGGAGACCGATGCCACAGAGATGCTTGTACCTATACTCCACTTTGCCACTTTACGGTTAAAGTTGAAGACAGACAGCAGCAGGTTTGTTCAGCAGCATGGCGACGCCTCTAACTGACCAGGAGAAACGTAAACAGATCAGTATCAGAGGAATAGTCGGTGTTGAGAATGTGGCCGAGTTGAAGAAAGGTTTTAACCGACACCTCCACTTCACTTTGGTGAAGGACAGGAACATAGCGACTCCGCGGGATTATTATTTCGCCCTGGCGCACACGGTTCGAGACCACCTGGTGGGAAGATGGATCAGAACTCAACAGTTTTACTATGAGACCGACCCCAAGGTAAAGTTTGTTTCAAACTTATTTCCTTTTCCAAATATCATGCACCAATTAATGTGGAGAATTATCCTGGCTACCTGTTTGTCTTGTCCTCGTTTGGTCCGCTGGTCAGAGTCGCATCTCTCTAATTTTATTTTCATCATCAAATCAACATTTTTGGGTTACATACACATGGTTAGCAGATGTTATTGGTCCATACACATGGTTAGCAGATGTTATTGGTCACATACACATGGTTAGCAGATGTTATTGGTCACATACACATGGTTAGCAGATGTTATTGGTCACATACACATGGTTAGCAGATGTTAATGCGAGTGTAGCGAAATGCTTGTGCTTCTAGTTCCGACAGTAATCTAACAAATTCACAACAACTACCTAATACACACACATGTAAAGGGATGAATGAGAATATGTACATATAAATATATGGATGAGCGATGGCCGTGCGGCATAGGCAAGATACAATAGATGGTATAGAGTACAGTATTGTAATGAAACAGCAGGGAGCAGGTTTCGAACTCTCGACCTTCAAGCCCGAAGTCCGGCGCGCTATCGACTGTGCCGCAAAAGCTCGTCCGGCAGAGTCGATTTCCGCGCTTATAAACCCAGGGTCGTTACAGTATATACATATGAGATGAGTAATGTAGGATATGTAGACATTATTAAAGTGGCGTTAATTAAAGTGACTAGTGATACCATTATTAAATGTATCAAAGTGGCAAGAGATTTGAGTCAGTATGTTGGCAGCAGCCACTCAATGTTAGTGATGGCTGTTTAACAGTCTGATGGCCTTGAGATAGAAGCTGTTTTTCAGTCTCTCGGGTCCCAGCTTTGATGCACCTGTACTGACCTCGCCTTATGGATTTCACATGACTGGGCAGGGGTGCAGCCATAGTTTGGCTTTGGAGAGCATAGTCCCACCCACTAGGGAGCCAGGCCCAGCCAATCAGAATTAGTTTTTTCCCCACAAAAGGGCTTTATTACAGACAGAAATACTCCTCAGCACCCCCCACAACCCCCTTCAGACAATCCCGCAGGTGAAGAAGCCAGATGTGGAGATCCTGGGCTGGCGTGGTTACACGTGGTCTGCAGTTGTGAGGCCGGTTGGACGTACTGCCAAATAAAAAAAATAAAAAACGGGGGTGGCTTATGGTAGAGAAATTAACATTCTCTGGCAACAACTCTGGTGGACATTCCTTGAGTCAGCATGCCAATTGCACGCTCCCTCAACTTGAGACATCTGTGGCATTGGGTTGTGTGACAAAACTTTACATTTTAAAGGGGGCTTTTATTGCCCCCAGCACAAGGTGCACCTTGGTAATGATCATGCTGTTTAAATATGCCACACCTGTCAAGTGGATGGATTATCTTGGCAATGGAGAAATCCTCACTAACAGGGATGCAAACAAATTTGTGAACAATTAGAGCAAACAAGCTTTTTGTGCGTAGGGAACATTTCTGGGTTTTTTTTTTATTTCAGTTTATGAAACATGGGACCAACACTTTACATGTTGCATTTTAGATTTTTGTTCGTAACATATCATACGAAATCGGTGATGGACATCCACAAATGAATACATCCTATCCGAAATGTAACATACTGTATGATACTGAATGGAGTGTCTCAGATGGAATATGAAATGCTCTGAGACCAGGTTGGAACAGAAGGACACCTGATCCTAAATCAGCACTCCTTCTCTGAGATGCTTTATGTATATGGTCCAATGTTGTCTTTGATTGATTGATTTATTTATATATATGTATGTGTTAAAATTTTTAAATATATATGTATATGTATATATATGTATATATATATATATGTGTGTGTATGTGTATGTAAGTGTAACCGATGTGAAATGGCTAGTTAGCGGTGGTGCGCGCTAATAGCGTTTCAATCGGTGACGTCACTCGCTCTGAGACCTTGAAGTAGTTGTTACCCTTGCTCTGCAAGGACCGCGGCTTTTGTGGAGCGATGGGTAACGATGCTTCGTGAGTGACTGTTGTCTGCGTGCAGAGGGTCCCTGGTTCGAGCCCAGGTAGGGGCGAGGAGAGGGACGGAAGCAAAACTGTTACGTGTGTGTGTATATATATATATACGTGTGTATTTTGAAATGTTATTGACCGGTACAGATTACAATATGAAATAGATGAGAGGGATACAGTGCAGAAACTGAGTGGCGAAACAGGGGATGGAACCACTACTAAATTTTCCTGTTCTCCTGTCCAGCGGGTGTACTACCTCTCCCTGGAGTTCTACATGGGCAGAACCCTCCAGAACACCATGATTAACCTGGGGCTGCAGAACGCCTGTGACGAGGCCATCTACCAGGTGAGATGGAACCTTGTAGATGGTCTACCAGGTGAGATGGAACCTTGTAGACGGTCTACCAGGTGAGATGGAACCTTGTAGACAGTGTACCAGGTAAGAAGGAACCTTGTAGACGGTCTACCAGGTGAGATGGAACCTTATAGACGGTCTACCAGGTGACATGGAACCTTGTAGACGGTCTACCAGGTGAGATGGAACCTTGTCGACGGTCTACCAGGTGAGATGGAACCTTGTCGACGGTCTACCAGGTGAGATGGAACCTTGTAGACGGTCTACCAGGTGAGATGGAACCTTGTAGACGGTCTACCAGGTGAGATGGAACCTTGTAGACGGTCTACCAGGTGAGATGGAACCTTGTAGACGGTCTACCAGGTGAGATGGAACCTTGTCGACGGTCTACCAGGTGAGATGGAACCTTGTAGACGGTCTACCAGGTGAGATGGAACCTTGTCGACGGTCTACTAGGTGAGATGGAACCTTGTCGACGGTCTACCAGGTGAGATGGAACCTTGTAGACGGTCTACCAGGTGAGATGGAACCTTGTCGACGGTCTACCAGGTGAGATGGAACATTGTAGACAATGAGTGTATAAAACATTAGGAACACCTCTTTTGCCCTCAGAATTCATCGGGGCATGGACTCTACAAGGTGTCGAAAGCGTTCCACAGGGATGCTGGCCCATGTTGACTCCAATGCTTCCCACAGTTGTGTCCAGTTGGCTGGATGTCCATTTGGTGGTGGACCATTCTTGATACACACAGGAAACTGTTGAGCGTTAAAAACAGTGTATAGTCTTACCAGCCAGGTGAGGAGGAACTGGGAGACGTCAGGAACATGTCTGCAGGCAGAAACGACTAGTGCCACAGACAAACAAACTTTCTTATAAGAGACAGACTTTCACATGAACTGTGACAGCATGATTAACACACAACCTTAGTCATGACCTTTATGAACTTTTGAGTGTCGAGTAATGCAGGAGCTCAAACACATTATTGGACGCTAAAGCCTAGTTTACACCCTGCGTACACGCTACGCAAAACGGCGATCCTGCACAAAGTTATGAACTGCAGGGCTGAACATATCTGCGTACGCAACGCTATTTAGAGTAGCTGCTTGTGGGGTATAAACTAGCCTTTAATATGGGACTGTGAGTTGAGCGAACTGAATTGAGTTGTTTTTATGTCTGTCATGTAGCTGGGTTTGGACATGGAGGATCTGGAGGAGATGGAGGAAGATGCAGGGCTGGGTAACGGAGGCCTGGGCAGACTGGCAGGTACAGTACCAAGATCCATCTGTCTGTCTGTCTGTCTGTCTGTCTGTCTGTCTGTCTGTCTGTCTGTCTGTCTGTCTGTCTGTCTGTCTGTCTGTCTGTCTGTCTGTCTGTCTGTCTGTCTGTCTGTCTGTCTGTCTGTCTGTCTGTCTGTCTGTGTGTGTTAGGCTGCTGTTGGCTCACCAGAACAGGAAGTTTACTCAACCCTAAGAGGCTGCTGTTGGCTCACCAGAACAGGAAGTTTACACCACACTTAGGAGGCTGCTGTAGGCTGGCTGTCCACATCAACACGAGGAGGCTGTCCGGCCCACCACCACCACCACCACTAGGATGCTGTCTGCCCCACCACCGCCACCACCACTTGGAGGCTGTCCGCCCCACCACCACCACTAGGAGGCTGTCCGCCCCACCACCACCACTAGGAGGCTGTCCCGCCCCACCACCACCACTAGGAGGCTGTCCCGCCCCACCACCACCACTAGGAGGCTGTCCCGCCCCACCACCACCACTAGGAGGCTGTCCCGCCCCACCACCACCACTAGGAGGCTGTCTGCCCACCACCACCACCACCACTAGGATGCTGTCCGCCCACCACCACCACCACCACTAGGAGGCTGTCCGCCCCACCACCACCACCACTAGGATGCTGTCCGCCCACCACCACCACTAGGAGGCTGTCCGCCCCACCACCACCACCACTAGGATGCTGTCCGCCCACCACCACCACCACCACTAGGAGGCTGTCCGCCCCACCACCACCACCAGGAGGCTGTCCGCCCCACCACCACCACCACCAGGAGGCTGTCCGCCCCACCTCCACCACCACCAGGAGGCTGTCCGCCCCACCACCACCACTAGGAGGCTGTCCGCCCCACCACCACCACCACCACTAGGAGGCTGTCCGCCCCACCACCATCACCACTAGGCGGCTGTCCGCCCCACCACCACCACCACCACCAGGAGGCTATCCGCCCCACCACCACCACTAGGAGGCTGTCCCACCCCACCACCACCCCACCACCACCAGGAGGCTGTCCGCCCCACCACCACCCCACCACCACCACCACCAGGAGGCTGTCCGCCCCACCACCACCACCACCAGGAGGCTGTCCGCACCACCACCACCACCAGGAGGTTGTCCGCCCCACCACCACCACCACCACCACTAGGAGGCTGTCCGGCCCCACCACCTCCACCACCACCACCAGGAGGCTGTCCCGCCCCACCACCACCACCACTAGGAGGCTGTCCGGACCCACCACCTCCACCACCACCACCAGGAGGCTGTCCGCCCCACCACCACCACTAGGTGGCTGTCCCGTCCCACCTCCACCACCAGGAGGCTGTCCGCCCCACCACCACCACCACTAGGAGGCTGTCCGCCCCACCACCACCACCAGGAGGCTGTCCGCCCCACCACCACCACCAGGAGGCTGTCCGCCCCACCACCACCACTAGGAGGCTGTCCGGCCCCACCACCACCACTAGGAGGCTGTCCGCCCCCACAACCACCACTAGGAGGCTGTCCGCCCCCACAACCACCACTAGGAGGCTGTCCGCCCCACCACCACCACTAGGAGGCTGTCCGCCCCACCACCACCACTAAGAGGCTGTCCGCCCCACCACCACTAGGAGGCTGTCCGCCCCACCACCACTAGGAGGCTGTCCGCCCCACCACCACTAGGAGGCTGTCCGCCCCACCACCACCAGGAGGCTGTCCGCCCCACCACCACCAGGAGGCTGTCCGCCCCACCACCACCAGGAGGCTGTCCGCCCCACCACCACCAGGAGGCTGTCCGCCCCACCACCACTAGGAGGCTGTCCGCCCCACCACCACTAGGAGGCTGTCCGCCCCACCACCACCACCACTAGGAGGCTGTCCTCCCCACCACCACCACCAGGAGGCTGTCCGCCCCACCACCACCACCAGGAGGCTGTCCGCCCCACCACCACCACTAGGAGGCTGTCCGGCCCCACCACCACCACTAAGAGGCTGTCCGCCCCACCACCACCACTAGGAGGCTGTCCGCCCCACCACCACCACTAGGAGGCTGTCCGCCCCACCACCACCACTAGGAGGCTGTCCGCCCCACCACCACCACTAGGAGGCTGTCCGCCCCACCACCACCACTAGGAGGCTGTCCGCCCCACCACCACCACCAGGAGGCTGTCCGCCCCACCACCACCAGGAGGCTGTCCGCTCCACCACCACCAGGAGGCTGTCCGCCCCACCACCACCAGGAGGCTGTCCGCCCCACCACCACTAGGAGGCTGTCCGCCCCACCACCTCCAACACCACTAGGAGGCTGTCCGCCCCACCACCTCCAACACCACTAGGAGGCTATCCGCCCCACCACCTCCAACACCACTAGGAGGCTGTCCTCCAATACAGACAGACTTCATGATACTTGTTTTATTTTTTGTTGTAGTTTTTAAAATGGAAACTTACATTCATGCATTTATACACGATCACAATATCTTAGCCCCAAACAAAGCAGTGGCAACCTTCCCCTAGCCTGGTTAAACCCACCTAAACATTATGCTCACCACTGAACGTAGCATTCAGTCTGGCTTAGCCAGGCTAACCTCCTCCATAGGAATATGACATATGATGGGAAGACTACCATAAGCACTTATCCCCGTACTACACCATACTTCATCCATACAGTTTGTATTGACATTCACTGTATCTGTATCCTTCATCCAATTAACGTAGAGTTTCTAATGAACATTTACATGATTGTATCCTGTATAGCTTGTTTCCTGGACTCAATGGCTACCCTGGGTCTGGCAGCGTATGGTTACGGCATCCGTTATGAATATGGAATCTTCAATCAGAAGATCAAGGAAGGTTGGCAGGTATTAACCATAACACTTCACTGCATAAATCTACTGCATTTTAAAAAGGGGCAATCTGGGATTGCTACATCCATTTTTGTACTTGTAAATTATTTATACAGTGAGTTCCAACAGTATTGGGAGAGTGACCCATTTGTTGTTGTTTTGGGTCTGTACTCAAGCACTTTGGATTTGAAATTATACAATGACTATGAGGTTAAAGTGCAGACTGTCAGCTTTCATTTGAGGTAATTTTCATCCATATCTGGTGAAACGATTTTATAAATTACAGCACTTTTTTGTACCTTCACATGTGTATTAAAGTAGTCAAAATTATGTTATTTGGTCCCATATTCCTAGCACGCAATGATTACATCAAGCTGGTGACTCTACAAACTTGTTAGATTCATTTGCTGTTTGATTTGGTTGTGTTTCAGATTATTATGTGCCCAATAGAAATTTGTGGTAAATAATGTATGGTGTCACTTTTATTGTAAATAAGATTAAAATATGTTCCAAACACTTCTACATTAATGTGGATGCTACCGTGATTACGGATAATCCTGAATGAATCATTAAATAATGATGAGTGAGATAGTTAGACGCACAAATATCATACCTTAAGACATGTCAAATATCATACCTTAAGACATGTCAAATATCATACCTTAAGACATGTCAAATATCATACCTTAAGACATGTCAAATATCATACCTTAAGACATGTCAAATATCATACCTTAAGACATGTCAAATATCATACCTTAAGACATGTCAAATATCATACCCTAAGACATGTCAAATATCATCCCCCAAGACATGTCAAATATCATCCCCCAAGACATGTCAACATCCCCCAAGACATGTCAAATATCATCCCCCAAGACATGTCAAATATCATCCCCCAAGACATGTCAAATATCATACCCTAAGACATGTCAAATATCATCCCCCAAGACATGTCAAATATCATCCCCCAAGACATGTCGATCTCTCAACTTTTCAATAATGGGTGGTTACCATTCTTTTGGGGGGGGTGTATGATAAGATTTCATTCTTTGCAGTACACTATAATTTAATTGTACAGTACAGGTTGCGTACAGGTTGCGTGCCTCGTCACTTCAGTCAATGAATAATCAGTACAATCTAGTTTCAGCGTTCAAAACTACATTGCACTGCAAACACACAGGCCGAATTCAAAAGGGCAACAAACAAAAAACTCAGCCGTGTAACAAAGGGCAACAACACGATAGCTTTCTCAACCTCTGAGCCAACCACCGGCTGGCGCAACAGGCACCGGCTGCGTCCCATATGGCACCCTATTCCCTACGTAGTGCACTACTTTTGACTAGGGACCGTGGGGGGCTGTGGTCAAAAGTAGTGCACTATATAGGGAGTAGGGTGCCGTTTGGGACACAGTATTTGTTACACTACGGCAACAGAGAAAAGGAGGCAGTTGGCAGCAACTTCCATTCCTGTTAATGATTGGCCAACACTGCATAACTGGGTTCAAAAACTATTCTAAATCATTTAAAATACTTTATCTGTGTTTGATTGAGCCTGTCTGGTGCAATGGAATCAACAGAATAGTTGCCAAAGTGCAAAACCCACCCATCTGGCACTCCAGGCAGACTAGAGCAAACGCTAAAAGTATTTTGAAAGATTTCAAATAGTATTTAAACCCAGGTCTGCAACATTGTGGTGGCCCACTTCCTCTCTGTCACCATCCAGCCTGGATTCAAATAAGCTTGATGATGAGTTGGTTCTTTGAATTAGCTGTAAGGCAAAAAAACTAAACGTGCTCCCGGGGGGGAAGCCCCCAGGACCAAGTTTGAGAAACCCTGCCCTAGAGGGCTGTCTAAGTCTTTCTTAATTTAATTATTTTATTCCGCCAGGATAATCCACTCAGTAACACTTCAAAGAGTTTAGTCTGCAGAGGCTTAACATACTCTCAATATGAACTGCCTTCTGTATCTACTACTATATATACTATAATACTACTATAGTAAAATACTATTATACATACTATACTACTACTATAGTATAATGCTGCTACGACTATACTATAATGCTACTATAGTATAATACTATTATACATACTATACTACTACGGTTGAAGTCGGGAAGTTTACATACACCTTAGCAAAATACATTTAAACTCTGTTTTTCACAACTCCAGACATTTAATCTGAGTAAAAATACCCTGTTTTAGGTCAGTTAGGATCACCACTTTATTTTAAGAATGTTAAATGTCAGAATAATAGTAGAGAGAATGATTTATTTCAGATTTTATTTCTTTCATCACATTCCCAGTGGGTCAGAAGTTTACATACACTCAATTAGTATTTGGTAGCATTGCCTTTAAATTGTTTAACTTGGGTCAAACGTTTCGGGTAGCCTTCCACAAGATTCCCACAATAAGTTGGGTGAATTTTGGCCCATTCCTCCTGACAGAGCTGGTGTAACTGAGTCAGGTTTGTAGGCCTCCTTGCTCGCACACACTTTTTCAGTTCTGCCCACAAATGTTCTATAGGATTGAGGTCAGGACTTTGTGATGGCCACTCCAATACCTTGATTTTGTTGTCCTTAAGCCATTTTGCCACAACTTTGGAAGTATGCTTGGGGTCATTGTCCATTTGGAAGACCCATTTGCGACCAAGCTTTAACTTCCTGACTGATGTCTTGAGATGTTGCTTCAATATATGCACATAATTTTCCATCCTCATGATGCCATCTATTTTGTTAAGTGCACCAGTCCGTCCTACAGCAAAGCACCCCCACAACATGATGCTGCCACCCCTGTGCTTCACGGTTAGGATGGTGTTCTTCGGCTTGCAAGCCTCCCCCTTTTTCCTCCAAACATAACGATGGTCATTATGCCCAAACAGTTCTATTTTTGTTTCATCAGACCAGAGGACATTTCTCCAAAGAGTATGATCTTTGTCCTCATGTGCAGTTGCAAACCACAGTCTGGCTTTTTTATGGTTTTGGAGCAGTGGCTTCTTCCTTGCTGAGTGGCTTTTCAGGTTATGTCGATATAGGACTCGTTTTACTGTGGATATAGATATTCTTGTACCTGTTTCCTCCAGCATCTTCACAAGGTCCTTTGCTGTTGTTCTGGGATTGATTTGCACATTTCACACCAAAGTACGTTCATCTCTAATAGACAGAATGTTTCTCCTTCCTGAGCGGTATGACGGCTGTGTGGTCCCATGGTGTTTATACTTAGGTCCTATTGTTTGTACAGATGAGCGTGGTTCCTTCAGGCGTTTGGAAATTGCTCCCAAGGATGAACCAGACTTGTGGAGGTCTACCATTTTTTTCTGAGGTCTTGGCTGATTTCTTTTGATTTTCCCATGATGTCAAGCAAAGAGGCACTGAGAATGATGGTGGCCTTGAAATACATCCACAGGTACACTTCCAATTGACTCAAATGATGTCAATTAGCCTATCAGAAGCTTCTAAAGCCATGACATCATTTTCTGGAATTTTCCAAGCTGTTTACTTAGTGTATGTAAACTTCTGACCCACTGGAATTGCGATACAGTGAATTATAAGTGAAGTAATCTGTCTGTAAACAGTTGTTGTAAAAATTACTTATGTCATTGACAAAGTAGATGTCCTAACCGACTTGCCCAAACTATAGTTTGTTAACAAGAAATTTGTGGAGTGGTTGAAAAACAAGTTTTAATGACTCCAACCTAAGTGTACAGTCGTGGCCAAAAGTTTTGAGAATGACACAAAAATTAATTTCCACAAAGTTTGCTGCTTGGGTCTTTAGATATTTTTGTCAGATGTTACTATGGAATACTGAAGTATAATTACAAGCATTTCATAAGTGTCAAAGGCTTTTATTGACAGTTACATGAAGTTGATGCATAGAGTCAATATTTGCAGTGTTGACCCTTCTTTTTCAAGACCTCTGCAATCCTCCCTGGCATGCTGTCAATTAACTTCGGGCCAAATCCTGACTAATGGCAGCCCATTCTTGCATAATCAATGCTTGGAGTTTGTCAGAAATTGTGGGTTTTTGATTGTCCACCCGCCTCTTGAGGATTGACTACAAGTTCTCAATGGGATTAAGGTCTGGATGTTTCCTGGCCATGGACCCCAAATATCGATGTTTTGTTCCCCGAGCCACTTAGTTATCACTTTTGCCTTATGGCAAGATGCTCCATCATGATGGAAAAGGCATTGTTCGTCACCAAACTGTTCCTGGATGGTTGGGAGAAGTTGCTCTCGGAGGATGTGTTGGTACCATTCTTTATTCATGGATGTGTTCTTAGGAAAAATTGTGGGTGAGCCCTCCCTTGGCTGAGAAGCAACCCCACACATGAATGGTCTCAGGATGCTTTACTGTTGGCATGACACAGGACTGATGGTAGCGCTCACCTTGTCTTCTCCGGACAAGCTTTTTTCCAGATGCCCCAAACAATTGGAAAGGGGATTCATCAGAGAAAATTACTTTACCCCAGTCCTCAGCAGTCCAATCCCTGTACCTTTTGCAGAATATCAGTCTGTCCCTGATGTTTTTGCTGGAGAGAAGTGGCTTCTTTGCTGCCCTTCTTGACACCAAGCCATCCTCCAAAAGTCTTCGCCTCACAGTGCGTGCAGATGCAGTCATACCTGCCTGCTGCCATTCCTGAGAAAGCTCTGTACTGGTGGTGCCCCGATCCCGCAGCTGAATCAACTTTAGGAGACGGTCCTGGCGCTTGCTGGACTTTTTGGGTGCCCTAAAGCCTTCTGCAGAAATTCAGTGGAAATGTTTTTTGGGGATTCTGTCACAGATATTGCCGTTGTGTTGAAGGGAGGTCCAATACGCAGCGGGAATGTCGATGCTCATCTTTATATTTATTAAATAAAGAGACCACGAAAAAACAACAAAACAAAGAACGGCAGACGACAGTTTTACAGGCTACAACTAGCAGTGCAAAACACAACTACCCACACAAAAACCCAAACCAAACACACACCTATATATAGGACTCTCAATCAGAGGCAACTAGCAACACCTGCCTCCAATTGAGAGTCCACCACCCAAACCTAAACATAGAAAAACTAGACAGAACGTAGAAAACATACAAAACACAAACCCTCTGCCACGTCCTGACCAAAACTAATACAATTACTCCCTCTGCTGGTCAGGACGTGACAGATTCAGTTAATTTGCATGGCAAAGAGGGACTTTGCAATTAATTGAAATTCATCTGATCACTCTTCATAACATTCTGGCGTATATGCAAATTGCCATCGTACAAACTGAGGCAGCAGACTTTGTGAAAATTACTATTTGTGTCATTCTCAAAACTTTTGGCCACGACTGTATGTAAACTTCCGACTTCAACTGAATATTCTAATGCTACTATACTATAATATACAGTACCAGCCAAAAGTTTGGACAGCTACTCATTCAAGGGTTTTTCTTTATTTTTACTATTTTCTGCATTGCAGAATAATAGTGAAGACATAAACTATGAAATAACACATGGAATCATGTAGTAACAAAAAAAGTGTTAAACAAATCAAAATATTTTATATTTGAGATTCTTCAAAGTAGCCACCCTTTGCCTTGATGACAGCTTTGCATACTCTTGGCATTCTCTCAACCAGCTTCATGAGGTAGTCACCTGGAATGCATTTCAATTAACAGGTGTGCCTTGTTAAAAGTTGATTTGTGGAATTTCTTTCCATCTTAATGCGTTTGAGCCAATCAGTTGTGTTGTGAGAAGGTAGGGGTGGTATACAGAAGATAGCCCTAATCGGTGAAAGACCAAGTCCATATTATGGCAAGAACAGCTCAAATAAGCAAAGAGAAATGACAGTCCATTACTTTAAGACATGAAGGAAAACCCTGGAATGAGTAGCTGTGTCCAAACGTTTTGACTGGTTCTGTATATACTATACTATAATGCTACTATAATATAATACTGCTACTATAATATAATACTACTACTATAATATAATACTACTACTATAATATAATACTGCTACTATAATATAATACTACTACTATAATATAATACTACTACTATAATATAATACTACTACTATAATATAATACTACTATAATATAATACTGCTACTATAATATAATACTACTACTATAATATAATACTACTACTATAATATAATACT
Organism: Salmo trutta; assembly: GCF_901001165.1. NCBI lineage: Eukaryota > Metazoa > Chordata > Actinopteri > Salmoniformes > Salmonidae > Salmo > Salmo trutta. Next base: position 39,344,537 of record NC_042989.1, read on the forward strand.
GCTACTATAATATAATACTGCTACTATAATATAATACTGCTACTATAATATAATACTGCTACTATAATGTAATACTACTACTATAATATAATACTACTACTACAATATAATACTACTACTATAATATAATACTGCTACTATAATATAATACTGCTACTATAATATAATACTGCTACTATAATATAATACTGCTACTATAATATAATACTGCTACTATAATATAATACTGCTACTATAATATAATACTACTACTATAATATAATACTACTACTATAATATAATACTGCTACTATAATATAATACTACTACTATAATATAATACTACTACTATAATATAATACTACTACTATAATATAATACTACTACTATAATATAATACTGCTACTATAATATAATACTGCTACTATAATATAATACTGCTACTATAATATAATACTACTACTATAATATAATACTACTACTATAATATAATACTGCTACTATAATATAATACTGCTACTATAATATAATACTACTACTATAATATAATACTACTACTATAATATAATACTACTACTATAATATAATACTGCTACTATAATATAATACTGCTACTATAATATAATACTGCTACTATAATATAATACTGCTACTATAATATAATACTGCTACTATAATATAATACTGCTACTATAATATAATACTACTACTATAATATAATACTACTACTATAATATAATACTGCTACTATAATATAATACTACTACTATAATATAATACTACTACTATAATATAATACTACTACTATAATATAATACTGCTACTATAATATAATACTATTACTATAATATAATACTACTACTATAATATAATACTACTACTATAATATAATACTGCTACTATAATATAATACTACTACTATAATATAATACTACTACTATAATATAATACTACTACTATAATATAATACTGCTACTATAATATAATACTACTACTATAATATAATACTACTACTATAATATAATACTACTACTATAATATAATACTGCTACTATAATATAATACTACTACTATAATATAATACTACTACTATAATATAATACTACTACTGTGTACTATGAACCATTATGCTCATACCTATTGTTTCATTAGCCTGAGTGCCACTGTTTGTGCCGTCATGCCATTGTCTTGATAATGAGCAATGGAGTTGGCGAGAGCACAAACATATCTGGGAACAGGCTATAGTTTCATGGTCATTTTGACTCATATTGGAGTTTTGCTTAGTCACTCTTCGATTTTGAAATTCACTGTTAAATTCCTTGTTCTTAGGTGGAAGAGGCAGATGATTGGCTGCGTCATGGTAACCCCTGGGAGAAGGCCCGCCCTGAGTACATGCTACCAGTGCACTTCTACGGCAGAGTGGAGGAGTCTAAGGAAGGGGCCAGATGGGTGGATACACAGGTATTTAATCATGATGATAATACAACAGACTAATAATAATACTACTAATAGTACCTAGTACCTGCATATCTATGGTGAGAATTTCTATGCAATTACTGAAGTACTATGTAACATGTAATTACATTGTTACTACACAAGTATAAGAAGACTTATGTTAAGCATTACTGATATTTATTATGACATTAAATAAAAAAGTATTACCAATTCTTCCCTTGCCTTGACCCTGTAGGTACAGCATATCTATGATGAATTAGTTAATTTTAATCTCAATCCTAATTCTTCCCATGCCTTGACCCTGTAGGTACAGCATATCTATGATGAATTAGTTAATTTTAATCTCAATCCTAATTCTTCCCATGCCTTGACCCTGTAGGTACAGCATATCTATGATGAATTAGTTAATTTTAATCTCAATCCTAATTCTTCCCATGCCTTGACCCTGTAGGTACAGCATATCTATGATGTGTTGAGATTAATTAGTTAATTTTAATCTCAATCCTAATTCTTCCCATGCCTTGAATGTGTTCTGTAGGTGGTCCTGGCCATGCCCTATGACACGCCCATCCCTGGATATATGAACAACACAGTCAACACCATGAGGCTGTGGTCTGCCAGAGCTCCCAACGATTTCAACCTGAAGGACTGTTAGTGGCCAGGATGATGACTTTACCTTTTAACCCTGCCTTATCAGAGTTAGCTCTGGTCCAGGGTGTTAGTGCGGCTTGCTAAGAAGGCTTGACAAAGGTTCAACAAGCCGTATTAACGCCCTGGACCAGAGCTAACTTGGGACCTAACTTCAGATGCGAGCACTCAGACTTTCACGTAAATTACAATTTTTTTGTCAATGTAGGATTTAGGGTGGAAAACTTGAGTTAAGCACACAGATCTCAAATTAGAATCCAGACCTTAATAATGACAGTATTGAACGAGTGAATCTGTAACAAATTAAACTTAAAAAGCCCTTTCTTTTCCTTGGGAGGTGTCATAATACCCATAAAACCTAGTGGTCAAACAGGGAAATGGTTCCAATCATTTTCCACCATTCATTTTTCCGATAGGGGATTTTAGAAATGCTTACAACCCTTATTTTGTTTCCTGTAGCGTCACCCTGGCATTACGTTTTGATAACCATGCAAATCTCTCTCAGACAAGGTGACTTTTATCAATATATTAGGCTTTATTTACTCTCAGATTTGAAAATGCTAATTAGCATCAAACGAGACATCGTGTAAGACTACAAATCCCTGCAAGCTCCTGCAAGTCATCTTCAGCTGACACCTTTGCTAAGAGGTATTAAATAGTTAATCCAAAGAGATTCTTACCTTTGCCTTGATTTGGCAGGCTCGTCCAGATAATGATTGCATTTGTAGTTCTTTATGATAGCCACATTAGCAGCTAATTAGCATTTCATTTTGGGGGGAGGGGGGTAAATACAAGTGAACATATTGATAAATCACCTTGTCCTAGAGAGTTTTACATGGTTATCAAAACGTCATGCCAGGGTAAACCTACATGAAACACAACCCTTATTTTAAGTGTTTCTAAAATCCGCTATGGGGAAAATTAATGGTGGAAAAATGATTGGAACCATTTCCCTTTTTGACTGCTAGGTTTTATGGGTATTATGACTCATACTGTGGTACTCTATTCAACACTTACCCTACGAGGTCCAGAGCCTGCTGGTTTTCTGTTCTACCTGATAATTAATTGCACCCACCTGGTGTCCCAGGTATAAATCAGTCCCTGATTAGAGGGGAACAATTTTTTTAAAGCAGTGGAATTAACTTTAACTACTTCTGGTAACTTTACTGAAATTCCCAGGTATTCCAGAAATCCCTGTTGAAAGAGTCCGTAAATCAGTAGGGAATAAGCTGGATATCTGGAATCCTTCAACCAGGATTTCTGAGAAAAAAACAGGGAATTTTGGAGAAGTTCCTGGTATTTTGGAGAAGTTCCTGGTATTTTGGAGAAGTTCCTGGTATTTTGGAGAAGTTCCTGGTATTTTGCAACCCTATATGTAATTGTATGATTCTCTCCTCAGTCAATGTTGGAGATTACATCCAAGCTGTTCTGGACAGGAATCTGGCGGAGAATATTTCTCGTGTCCTCTACCCCAACGATAACGTAAGTTCCACATTGGCCACGTAGGTGTGAGTGCATTTTGATACGCTGGTTTATTTGTAGCCTGGTTCCAGATCTGTTTGTGTGCGGCTGTATATCCATCTCCTATGGACGTTGGCATAGAATTGACCGCAGGGGTTTAAAAGACAGCATAAACACATCCGGGGACAGGCTAGTAGAGAGTTTCCCAAACTCGGTCTCGGGTCGTCGTCGTCGTCCCCCCCCCCCCCCCCCCGGGTGCACATTTTGGGTTTTGCCCAAGTGCTACACAGCTGATTCAACTAATCATCAAGCTTTGATCATTTAAATCAGCTGTGTAGTGTTATGGGCAAAAACCAAAACGTGCACCACTTGTGGTCCCGAGGACTGAGTTTGGGAAACACTGGGCTAGTGTGTTCCTAACTCCTAATGACTTGATTCCTCTCTTCTTGTAGTTCTGTGGGGGTTGTAGTTCTTGATTCCTCTCCTCTTGTAGTTCTGTGGGGGTTGTAGTTCTTGATTCCTCTCCTTCTTCGTTGTTGTAGTTCTTTGAGGGGAAGGAGCTACGCCTGAAGCAAGAGTACTTTGTGGTGGCGGCCACACTCCAGGATATAATCCGACGCTTCAAGATATCCAAGAAGGGCTCAACCGGCCCGGTGTCTTTCGACAGCTTCCCAGAGAAGGTTACTTTATTGATTACCTGTGATCTATTATCGATTTTCTATGATGTCTGAATCGCAACAAAAATCAATTTGGTTGATTGTGTTGACAGGTGGCCATCCAGCTGAATGACACTCATCCTGCGATGGCCATCCCAGAGCTCATGAGGGTCTTTGTGGACATCGAGAAACTCGACTGGGACACGGTGCGTTAGAGAGAGATTATTATATATATTATGTTATACATTGTTATTATGATATTAAAGACATTTCTTAAATGACAATACAACTAACTTTGGCTAACAGTCCTAATGTGAATGTTCAGGAAATGTTTACTGTATTAGTGGAACCTGTCTCTCCTCAGGCGTGGGCCATCACCAAGCGGACCTTTGCGTACACCAACCACACGGTGCTTCCTGAGGCTCTGGAGCGCTGGCCCGTTGGACTGCTGGAGACCCTGCTGCCCAGACACCTCCAGATCATCTACAGGATCAACCAGGGACACCTGGATGTACGTATGCTGCTGAGATCACTGCTCTCTTTATATATACGTTGATAGTTAAATGACTTCTCTTAAAATGTGTTCCCCCTTACAAGACTCATAGACACTGGGGGTAGGTTACCGTAGACACTGGGTTACCGTAGACACTGGGTTACCGTAGACACTGGGTTACCGTAGACACTGGGGTAGGTTACCGTAGACACTGGGGTAGGTTACCGTAGACACTGAGGTAGGTTACCGTAGACACTGGGGGTAGGTTACCGTAGACACTGGGGGTAGGTTACCGTAGACACTGGGGGTAGGTTACCGTAGACACTGGGGGTAGGTTACCGTAGACACTGGGGGTAGGTTACCGCAGCGTAGACACTGGGGGTAGGTTACCTCAGCGTAGACACTGGGGGTAGGTTACCTCAGCGTAGACACTGGGGGTAGGTTACCGTAGACACTGGGGGTAGGTTACCGTAGACACTGGGGGTAGGTTACCGTAGACACTGGGGGTAGGTTACCGTAGACACTGGGGGTAGGTTACCGTAGACACTGGGGGTAGGTTACCGTAGACACTGGGGGTAGGTTACCGTAGACACTGGGGGTAGGTTACCGTAGACACTGGGGGTAGGTTACCGTAGCGTAGACACTGGGGGTAGGTTACCGTAGACACTGGGGGTAGGTTACCGTAGACACTGGGGGTAGGTTACCGTAGACACTGGGGGTAGGTTACCGTAGACACTGGGGGTAGGTTACCGTAGACACTGGGGGTAGGTTACCGTAGACACTGGGGGTAGGTTACCGTAGACACTGGGGGTAGGTTACCGTAGACACTGGGGGTAGGTTACCGTAGACACTGGGGGTAGGTTACCGTAGCGTAGACACTGGGGGTAGGTTACCGTAGACACTGGGGGTAGGTTACCGTAGCGTAGACACTGGGGGTAGGTTACCGTACGTCTGTTAGCTCCCTACTCCTCCTCTTGGCCCTAATTACATTTTAGTCATTTAGCAGACGCTCTTATCCAGAGCGACTTACAGTAGTGAATACATACATTTACATACATTTACATACATTTACATACATTTCATACATTTCATTTCGTGCATTTTTTGTTGTTGTTGTAGATGTGTAATATGGAAGTTGTGGTGGAATCCTCAGTGGGACCCTGCTCCTACTGTACCTGTCCAGCCTGTTCAGATATACAACAAAGCGTTTAGGAGGGACGGTGGAGCAGATTGGTACCCTGCTCCTACTGTACCTGTCCAGCCTGTTCAGATATACAACAAAGCGTTTAGGAGGGATGGTGGAGCAGATTGGGACCCTGCTCCTACCGTACCTGTCCAGCCTGTTCAGATATACAACAAAGCGTTTAGGAGGGATGGTGGAGCAGATTGGGACCCTGCTCCTACCGTACCTGTCCAGCCTGTTCAGATATACAACAAAGCGTTTAGGAGGGATGGTGGAGCAGATTGGTACCAGCTGACTGGTTGTATGTTTCTTCTGTTGCTCCAGGGGATTGGAGCTCTCTTTCCAGGAGACCTGAATAGGATACGCAGGATGTCTCTGATCGAGGAGGACGGGGGCAAGAGGGTCAACATGGCTCACCTGTGCATCGTGGGATCTCACGCCGTCAACGGAGTTGCGGAGATTCACTCCAACATCATCAAGAACGATGTGTGAGATGGGTTTTGTCTAGGTTGTGTTCAGTAGGCACAAAACGGACGAAAACACTGCAACTGACTTTGAAGTTCTGTCTGGAATTATCCAATCAGAAACTCTTGTTTTTGTTTTACATTGCAAACCACTTTGAACAGTTTTTCTACGGTGTGCCCGATTGAACACGGCCCTGTCTTCACTCTTCTCTCTCTCCAATAACTCTTTTTAGATTCTAGAAAATATTTCCTTTTGTTTTGAAAGGTTCCGAGACTTCAGCGAATTAGAACCGGATAAATTCCAGAACAAGACCAATGGCATCACTCCTAGGCGTTGGCTCCTCCTCTGTAACCCGGGATTGGCTGAGCTAATCGCTGAGGTTTAATTGGCATCTTTATTGACTATTGTCTCTCTTTGACCGTTGCTGTATCTTATTCCGTTTTCTTTCTAATTTGCCATGTCTTCTTCATGCACTTTGTCTTTGTTTCTAGGCCATTGGGGAGGGATATGTGAAAGACCTCAGTCAGTTACAGAAGCTCAATGAGCTGGTCAACGATGACGCCTTCATTAGAGATGTCTCTAATGTCAAGCAGGTAAGACTTACCACATCAACCTCCCCCTTAATTAGCAACAGTTCATAACATGAAACGGATCATATTTGTGAGTTCTACTCGTTATATTTACAATTATATTGGCATAAAATGATCCCTATATATATCCGAATATTGTTTGCAACATTGCATTTTGTTCCTTGGTACACAAGGTATGTTGGCGCATGGTTTTTTTGTTCACAATTTAAAGACACAATTCAACCGCATAAGTAGTTATACTGCATATAAAGTCCTCAAGAATAACACAAGAAAGCTTTTACAAATCATTTCCATTGTGGTCTGTGTGTTTCTGTGCACAGGAGAACAAGGGGAAGTTTTCCCAGTACCTGGAGAAAGAGTACAAGGTGAACATCAACCCGTCCTCCATGTTCGACGTCCACGTGAAGAGGATTCACGAGTACAAGCGCCAACTCCTCAACTGCCTTCACATCGTCACCATGTACAACCGTACGTCATTCAGAAGTTCTTTACCGAGGGACACCCTATCCCCTATACAGACCCCAGCACCCTATCCCCTATACAGACCACAGCACCCTATCCCCTATACAGGCCACAGCACCCTATCCCCTATACAGACCACAGCACCCTATCCCCTATACAGGCCAACCACAGCACCCTATCCCCTATACAGGCCAACCACAGCACCCTATCCCCTATACAGGCCAACCACAGCACCCTATCCCCTATACAGGCCAACCACAGCACCCTATCCCCTATACAGACCACAGCACCCTATCCCCTATACAGACCACAGCACCCTATCCCCTATACAGACCACAGCACCCTATCCCCTATACAGGCCACAGCACCCTATCCCCTATACAGGCCACAGCACCCTATCCCCTATACAGGCCACAGCACCCTATCCCCTATACAGACGACAGCACCCTATCCCCTATACAGACCACAGCACCCTATCCCCTATACAGACCACAGCACCCTATCCCCCATACAGACCACAGCGCCCTATCCCCTATACAGACCACAGCACCCTATCCCCTATACAGGCCACAGCACCCTATCCCCTATACAGACCACAGCACCCTATCCCCTATACAGGCCACAGCACCCTATCCCCTATACAGGCCACAGCACCCTATCCCCTATACAGACCACAGCACCCTATCCCCTATACAGACCACAGCACCCTATCCCCTATACAGACCACAGCACCCTATCCCCTATACAGGCCACAGCACCCTATCCCCTATACAGGCCACAGCACCCTATCTCCTATACAGACCACAGCACCCTATCCCCTATACAGACCACAGCACCCTATCCCCTATACAGGCCACAGCACCATGTCCCCTATACAGACCACAGCACCCTATCCCCTATACAGGCCACAGCACCCTATCCCCTATACAGACCACAGCGCCCTATCCCCTATACAGACCACAGCACCCTATCCCCTATACAGACCACAGCACCCTATCCCCTATACAGACCCCAGCACCCTATCCCCTATACAGACCACAGCACCCTATCCCCTATACAGACCACAGCACCCTATCCCCTATACAGACCACAGCACCCTATCCCCTATACAGACCACAGCACCCTATCCCCTATACAGACCACATCACCCTATCCCCTATACAGACCACAGCACCCTATCCCCTATACAGACCACAGCACCCTATCCCCTACACAGGCCACAGCACCCTATCCCCTACACAGACCACAGCACCCTATCCCCTATACAGACCACAGCACCCTATCCCCTATACAGACCACAGCACCCTATCCCCTATACAGACCACAGCACCCTATCCCCTATACAGGCCACAGCACCCTATCCCCTATACAGGCCACAACACCCTATCTCCTATACAGGCCACAGCACCCTACACTGAGTGTACAAAACATTAGAAACACCATCATAATATTGCGTTGCACCCCCTTCCCCCCCCTTGTGCCCTCAGAACAGCCTCAATTCGTCGGGGCATGGACTCTGTAAGGTGTGGAAAGCATTCCACAGTGCTTTCAATGCTTTCCACAGTTGTGTCAAGTTGGCTGGATCTCCTTTGGGTGGTGGACTGTTGCAGATGCACACAGGAAACTGTTTAGCTGAAAAACCCAGCAGCATTGCAGTTCTTTTATTTATATATATATATATATATTTTCTCCCCAATTTCGATCTTGTCTCATCGCTGCAACTCCCCAACGGGCTCCTCCGAAACATGGCCCACCAAACCGCGCACCTTAACACCCGTCCGCTTAGCACCCGCCCGCTTAACCCAGAAGCCAGCCGCACCAATGTGTTGGAGGAAACACCGTTCAACTGACGCCCTATGGGACTCCCGATCATGGCCGGTTGTGATACAGCCCGGGATCGAACCCGGGTCTGTAGTGACGCCTCTAGCACTACGATGCAATTCTTGACATAAACCGGTGCGTCTGGCACCTACTGCTATACCCCATTCAAAGGCACTTACATGTTTTGTCTTACCCATTCACCCTCTCTGAAAGGCACACACACACAATCCATGTCTCAATTGTCTCAAGGCTTAGAAATCCTTCTTTAACCCGTCTCCTCTCCTTCATCTACACTGATTGAAGTGGATTTAACAGGTGACATCAATAAGGGATCATAGTTTTCACCTGGATTCACCTTGATTATAGAATGACATCTGCTTATAAATTATTTGTGAAGCTTCTATGTAGGCCTTATAAAGGCTTATGAAGGCTTCATTAAGTATTTATAATATGTAATACCTTGTTTAAAGTGTGAACAAGTAATATAATATATATATTTTTTTGAAGGCATCAAGAAGAACCCAAAAGCACCTTTTGTTCCCCGGACTGTGATCATTGGTGGCAAGGTATGTATGTGAGTCACTCAACTCAAAACCCATTACATGAATAGCCTAGGACTCTTTCTCGATGAGTCTTCCCATGATTCCCCACGTACTCTCCCCTCTTGTCCTTTTCAAATGAATTGGAGGAGAAGGCTCTAAGGAAGGAACCGTGGATCTTCTCCTCAGATTGGTTTTGAGAAGGAGGCAAGGAGGGAGAGAGAGAGGAGGCAAGGAGAGAGAGAGAGGAGGCAAGGAGAGAGAGAGAGAGAGAGAGAGGAGGCAAGGAGAGAGAGAGAGGAGGCAAGGAGAGAGAGGAGGCTAGGAGCGAGAGAGAGAGAGAGGAGGCAAGGAGAGAGAGAGAGGAGGCAAGGAGAGAGAGAGAGGAGGCAAGGAGGGAGAGAGAGAGAGAGAGAGAGAGGAGGCAAGGAGAGAGAGAGAGAGAGGAGGCAAGGAGAGAGAGAGGAGGCAAGTGCTGTGTCTGAAATGGCACCCTATTCCCTAATAGTGCACTAAGTTTCACCAGAGCCCTATGGACCCTGGTCTAAAGTAGAGCTCCATGGACCCTGGTCTAAAGTAGAGCCCCGTGGACCCTGGTCTAAAGTAGAGCTCCATGGACCCTGGTCTAAAGTAGAGCCCCGTGGACCCCTGGTCTAAAGTAGAGCCCCCTGGACCCCTGGTCTAAAGTAGAGCCCCCTGGACCCTGGTCTGAAGTAGAGCCCCATGGACCCCTGGTCTAAAGAAGTGCCCTATAAAAGGGAAAAAGTTTAGGGTGCCATTTGGGACTCATAAAGGAGAACAGCTGAGGTGTATAAAGATGGCGGCCCCCATTTACTTACCACACATTCCTGGTTTAGTTCTCCGTATCGTACATGGCTCTCCATCACTCTTTTAGAGTTTTTGTATGGTCATTAGCAGTGTATACGTGATCCCAATTTTAGCCTCAAGACGCCTGCAATTTGTAAAACCGAAAAAGTAGATTGGGTTGATTTATTGGCACATTTATCCATATCGCACACCGTAGTTTTAAAAACAAGACGATTATGCTGAAACAATGACATCATATCCAGGCTGTATCACATCCGGCCGTGTCACGATCGTCGTCGGTTATGGAGGACCAATACGCAGCAGGTATGTGTATGCTCATCTTGTTTATTAACTTCCAAAAATGAACGTACAAAAATAACAAAAAAAACACGAACGATCGACAAACTGACAGTCTGGTAAGGCACTAGGCTAAACACAGAACAATCACCCACAAATACCAAACACAAACACACCCTACTATATGGGACTCTCAATCAAAGGCAGATAGACAACACCTGCCTTCAACTGAGAGTCCCAACCCCAATTAACCAAACATAGACATACGCTCACTAGACTCCACATAGAAATACCTAAACATAAACCAACACCCGGAATTACTAACTCAAACACCCATTAACCAAACACACCACCCTGAAACACATAAAACAAATACCCTCTGCCACGTCCTGACCAAACTACAATACTAATTAACCCTTATACTGGCCAGGACGTGACAGTACCCCCCCTTAAAGGTGCTAACCCCGGAAGCACCTTTAAAACAAAAACAAAACAAAAACAACAACCCCAAACAACAAAACAAAAATTCCCCCTCTACTAAAGGGAGGGAAGCGAGGGTGGCTGCCGTCAACGACGGCACTGTGCTACACTCCCCCCTCCCCAACCCACCTATACCAGGAGGTGGCTCCGGTTCTGGCCTTTCCCGGCAGTCGGGCCACTCTGGCAGTTCGGGGCAGTCTGGCCAGTCTGGCAGCTCGGGGCAGTCTGGCAGCTCGGGGCAGTCTGGCAACTCAGGGCAGTCTGGGCAGTCTGGCAACTCGGGGCAGTCTGGGCAGTCTGGCAACTCGGGACAGTCTGGGCAGTCTGGCAACTCGGGACAGTCTGGGCAGTCTGGCCACTCGGGACAGTCTGGGCAGTCTGGCCACTCGGGACAGTCTGGGCAGTCTGGCCACTCGGGACAGTCTGGGCAGTCTGGCCACTCGGGACAGTCTGGGCAGTCTGGCCACTCCGGCAGTTCAGGGCAGTCTGGCCACTCCGGCAGTTCAGGGCAGTCTGGCCACTCCGGCAGTTCAGCGCAGTCTGGCCACTCCGGCAGTTCAGCGCAGTCTGGCCACTCCGGTGACTGTTGACTGGCGGGCAGCTCCGACGACTGTTGACTGGCGGGCAGCTCCGACGACTGTTGACTGGCGGGCAGCTCCGACGACTGTTGACTGGCGGGCAGCTCCGACGACTGTTGACTGGCGGTGCTGGGTTTACGCACTTGAAGGCTAGTGCGGGGAGTGGGAACAGGACGAGTCGGACTGGGTTGACGCACTTCCGGGTCCGCACGAGAGACAGGAGCTGGAAACCCAGGGCTATGGAGGCGCACAGCCGGTCTAGATCTTACCTCCTGCACAACCCGCCTTGGCTGGATGGAACTAGTAGCCCTGTACGAGCGGGAGGAGCGCTCTCCACCCCATACGCTCCTCCATATAACCACGGGCAGCTGGCTTCCGGCTCTTCCTACGCCTAGCCAAACTACCCGTGTGCCCCCCCAAAAAAATGTCTTGGGGGTGCCTCTCGTGCTTCTCCCTCAGCGCGTCTCTGGCCTCGTACCACCGCCTCTCTGCCTTGGCTGCCTCAATTTCCCACTGCGGGCGGCGATAATCCCCAGCCTGATGCCAAGGTCCGGCCCCGTCCAGAATTTCCTCCCAGGTCCACTTCTCCCACCAGTCCAACTCGAATTCCCTCTGCTCCTTCTTCTGCTGCTTGGTCCATAGTTGGTGGGTGATTCTGTCACGATCGTCGTCGGTTATGGAGGACCAATACGCAGCAGGTATGTGTATGCTCATCTTGTTTATTAACTTCCAAAAATGAACGTACAAAAATAACAAAAAACATGAACGATCGACAAACTGACAGTCTGGTAAGGCACTAGGCTAAACACAGAACAATCACCCACAAATACCAAACACAAACACACCCTACTATATGGGACTCTCAATCAAAGGCAGATAGACAACACCTGCCTTCAACTGAGAATCCCAACCCCAATTAACCAAACATAGACATACACTCACTAGACTCCACATCCCGGAATTACTAACTCAAACACCCATTAACCAAACACACCACCCTGAACCACATAAAACAAATACCCTCTGCCACGTCCTGACCAAACTACAATACTAATTAACCCTTATACTGGCCAGGACGTGACAGGCCGTGATTGGGAGTCACATAGGGCGGCGCGCTATTGGCCCAGCGTCGACCGGGTTTGGCCAGGGTAGGACGTCATTGTAAATAAGATTTTGTAGATAAAATAAAAAATATATAAACATACACTGCTCAAAAAAATAAAGGGAACACTAAAATAACACATCCTAGATCTGAATGAATGAAATAATCTTATTAAATACTTTTTTCTTTACATAGTTGAATGTGCTGACAACAAAATCACACAAAAATAATCAATGGAAATCCAATTTATCAACCCATGGATGTCTGGATTTGGAGTCACACTCAAAATTAAAGTGGAAAACCACACTACAGGCTGATCCAACTTTGATGTAATGTCCTTAAAACAAGTCAAAATGAGGCTCAATAGTGTGTGTGGCCTCCACGTGCCTGTATGACCTCCCTACAACGTCTGGGCATGCTCCTGATGAGGTGGCGCATGGTCTCCTGAGGGATCTCCTCCCAGACCTGGACTAAAGCATCCGCCAACTCCTGGACAGTCTGTGGTGCAACGTGGCGTTGGTGGATGGAGCGAGACATGATGTCCCAGATGTGCTCAATTGGATTCAGGTCTGGGGAATGGGCGGGCCAGTCCATAGCATCAATGCCTTCCTCTTGCAGGAACTGCTGACACACTCCAGCCACATGAGGTCTAGCATTGTCTTGCATTAGGAGGAACCCAGGGCAAAACGCACCAGCATATGGTCTCACAAAGGGTCTGAGGATCTCATCTCGGTACCTAATGGCAGTCAGGCTACCTCTGGCGAGCACATGGAGGGCTGTGCGGCCCCCCAAAGAAATGCCACCCCACACCATGACTGACCCACCGCCAAACCGGTCATGCTGGAGGATGTTGCAGGCAGCAGAACGTTCTCCACGGCGTCTCCAGACTCTGTCACGTCTGTCACGTGCTCAGTGTGAACCTGCTTTCATCTGTGAAGAGCACAGGGCGCCAGTGGCGAATTTGCCAATCTTGGTGTTCTCTGGCAAATGCCAAACGTCCTGCACGGTGTTGGGCTGTAAGCACAACCCCCACCTGTGGACGTCGGGCCCTCATACCACCCGCATGGAGTCTGTTTCTGACCGTTTGAGCAGACACATGCACATTTGTGGCCTGCTGGAGGTCATTTTACAGGGCTCTGGCAGTGCTCCTCCTGCTCCTCCTTGCACAAAGGCGGAGGTAGCGGTCCTGCTGCTGGGTTGTTGCCCTCCTACGGCCTCCTCCACGTCTCCTGATGTACTGGCCTGTCTCCTGGTAGCGCCTCCATGCTCTGGACACTACGCTGACAGACACAGCAAACCTTCTTGCCACAGCTCGCATTGATGTGCCATCCTGGATGAGCTGCACTACCTGAGCCACTTGTGTGGGTTGTAGACTCCGTCTCATGCTACCACTAGAGTGAAAGCACCGCCAGCATTCAAAAGTGACCAAAACATCAGCCAGGAAGCATTGGAACTGAGAAGTGGTCTGTGGTCACCACCTGCAGAACCACTCCTTTATTGGGGGTGTCTTGCTAATTGCCTATAATTTCCACCTGTTGTCTATTCCATTTGCACAACAGCATGTGAAATTTATTGTCAATCAGCGTTGCTTCCTAAGTGGACAGTTTGATTTCACAGAAGTGTGATTGACTTGGAGTTACATTGTGTTGTTTAAGTGTTCCCTTTTTTTTTTTGAGCAGTGTATATATTTCTGTAAGTCTTCCATCTTTAGCCACGTTCACCATTGAGAGCCTCGTCTCCCCCTACAGGCTGCCCCGGGGTATCACATGGCCAAGAAGATCATCAAGCTGATCACGGCCGTCGGACATGTGGTCAACAAAGACCCAGTGGTGGGCAGCAAACTGAAGGTCATCTACCTGGAGAACTACAGAGTCTCCCTGGCTGAGAAAGGTACTATCTACTATATATCTATCTACTATATATCAATCTACTATATATATCTACCTGGAGAAAGGTACTGTATCTATCTACTATATATCTACCTGGAGAACTACAGAGTCTCCCTGGCTGAGAAAGGTACTATCTACTATATATCTATCTACTATATATATATATACCCGGAGAACGGTACTGTATCTATCTACTATATATCTACCTGGAGAACTACAGAGTCTCCCTGGCTGAGAAAGGTACTATCTACTATATATCTATCTACTATATATCTCTACTATATATCTATCTACTATATATCTACCTGGAGAAAGGTACTGTATCTATCTACTATATATCTACCTGGAGAAAGGTACTGTATCTATCTACTATATATCTACCTGGAGAACCCCTGGGTCTCTCTGGCTGAGAAAGGTATGGTAACACTTTACTTAAAGCAGACAGGTATAATGCATCATGAAGCAGTTATAATGCTTCATAAGACTTCGTAAGATCCCCTTATTATGGCTTACCATCTCATGACCCCCCCCCTAAAAAAAACGTTATTTCAGTGAGAAAGTATCATCATTGTCCTTCTATCTCGAAGTGCATCCCAAATGGCATTCTAATTCCCTATATAGTGCCCTACTTTTGACCAGAGCCCTATGGGAAATAGTGCCCTATAAAGAAAATAGGGTGCCATCTGGAACACATATAACAGACAAATGCATGTATTAGAGATATCAGTTTTTCTGTCCCTATTCCCCCCTACAGTCATCTATTTCCCCCCCCACAGTCATCTATTTCCCCCCCACAGTCATCTATTTTCCCCCCCTACAGTCATCTATTTTCCCCCTAAGGTCATCTATTTCCCCCCCTACAGTCATCTATATTCCCCCTAAGGTCATCTATTTCCCCCCCTACAGTCATCTATATTCCCCCTAAGGTCATCTATTTCCCCCCCTACAGTCATCTATTTCCCCCCCTACAGTCATCTATTTTCCCCCTAAGGTCATCTATTTTCCCCCCCTACAGTCATCTATTTTCCCCCCTACAGTCATCTATTTTCCCCCCCTACAGTCATCTATTTTCCCCCCCTACAGTCATCTATTTTCCCCCCTACAGTCATCTATTTTCCCCCTACAGTCATCTATTTCCCCCCCTACAGTCATCTATTTTCCCCCTACAGTCATCTATTTTCCCCCCTACAGTCATCTATTTTCCCCCCTACAGTCATCTATTTCCCCCCCTACAGTCATCTATTTTCCCCCCTACAGTAATGTCTCTTCCCCCCTATAGTCATCTATTTTCCCCCCTACAGTTATCTATTTCCCCCCCTACAGTCATCTATTTTACCCCCTACAGTAATGTCTCTTCCCCCCTACAGTCATCCCAGCCACGGACCTGTCTGAGCAGATCTCCACAGCTGGCACGGAGGCGTCAGGCACTGGCAACATGAAGTTCATGCTGAACGGAGCGCTCACCATCGGCACCATGGACGGAGCCAACGTAGAGATGGCAGAGGAGGCTGGAGAGGAGAACATGTTCATCTTCGGCATGAGGGTGGAGGACGTGGCAGAGATGGACGTACAGGGGTAACACACACAGACAGACAGACGTATACTGACTGACACACACACAGATGGACGTAGAGGGAGAACACACACAATTTGGCATAGATGGGTAGGGTTTTCTACAATCTAATACAGTGTCGATGGGTTCCACGTTATGCAACGTTACACGATGATCAACAATACCGTAAAGTTGGGTGACGCAAAACTCCACTGACTTTATAGTTCATTTTAGCATTGTTTACTTCATTAAAAAATGAATTTCCTGTTGTAGCATGTGTGACGTATTATTCCAGGTCTGTTGTGAGACCTGTTTCTACTTTGTTCTCTCCTCTAAGCTACGATGCCGTGACGTATTACAACAACATCCCAGAACTGAAGCAGGCCGTCGACCAGATTCAGGGAGGATTCTTCAGCCCCGGACAACCAGAGCTCTTCAAAGACGTCACCAACATGCTCTTCAACCACGACCGGTAGGTACAGTTACTTTACTGTCTGCTCCTGTGTGTGGGTGGTCTTGGCATTGACTGTCTCTCTCTCTTCAGCTTCAAGGTGTTTGCAGACTATGAGGGCTACATAAAGTGCCAGGAGAAAGTCAGCCAACTATACCAGGTAATCATCATTATCCTCCATGTACCTCTAGTTAATAACTATATCAGGTAATCATCATTATCCCTCATGTACCTCTAGTTAATAACTATATCAGGTAATCATCATTATCCTCCATGTACCTCTAGTTAATAACTATATCAGGTTATCATCATTATCCCTCATGTACCTCTAGTTAATAACTATATCAGGTAATCATCATTATCCCTCATGTACCTCTAGTTAATAACTATATCAGGTAATCATCATTATCCCTCATGTACCTCTAGTTAATAACTATATCAGGTAATCATCATTATCCCTCATGTACCTCTAGTTAATAACTATATCAGGTAATCATCATTATCCCTCATGTACCTCTAGTTAATAACAACTATATCAGGTAGTCATCATTATCCCTCATGTACCTCTAGTTAATAACTATATCAGGAAATCATCATTATCCCTCATGTACCTCTAGTTAATAACTATATCAGGTAATCATCATTATCCCTCATGTACCTCTAGTTAATAACTATATCAGGTAATCATCATTATCCCTCATGTACCTCTAGTTAATAACTAGATCAGGTAATCATCATTATCCCCCATGTACCTCTAGTTAATAACTATATCAGGTAATCATCATTATCCCTCATGTACCTCTAGTTAATAACAACTATATCAGGTAATCATCATTATCCCTCATGTACCTCTAGTTAATAACTATATCAGGTAATCATCATTATGACTTCCAGAGGAAATTTGGAACTCGGTAGTGTGTTGCAACCAAGGACAGACTATTTTTTACGCGCTTTCAGTACTCAGCGGTCCCGTTCTGTGAGCTTGTGTGGCCTACCACTTCACGGCTGAACCGTTGTTGCTCCTAGATGTTTCCACTTCACAATAACATCACTTATAGTTGACCAGGGCAGCTCTAGCAGGGCAGATATTTGACGAACTGACTTCTTGGAAAGGTGGCATCCTAAGACGGTGCCACGTTGAAAGTCACTGAGCTCTTAAGTACGGGCCATTCTACTGCCAATGTTTGTCTATGGAGATTGCATGGCTGTGTGCTCAATTGTATACACCTATCAGCAACGGGTGTGGCTGAAATAGACAAATCCACTAATTTGAGTCCACAAGTCCACATACTTTTGTGTATATACATTGCATTCGGAAAGTATTCAGACCCCTTGACTTTATCCACATTTTGTTACGTTACAGCCTTATTCTAAAATTGATTACATTTTTCTTCATCAATCTACACACAATAACCCATAATGACAAAGCAAAAACTGGTTTCTATAAAAACATTTTAAACTAAAATATCACATTTACATTAAGTATTCAGACCCTTTACTCAGTACTTTGTTGAACCACCTTTTGCAGTGATTACAGCCTCGAATCTTCTTGGGTATGATGCTACAAGCTTGGCACACCTGTATTTTGGGGAGTTTCTCCCATTCTTCTCTGCAGATCCTCTCAAGCTCTGTAAGGTTGGATGGGGAACGTCGCTGCACAGCTATTTTTAGGTACCTCCAGAGACTTGTCCCGAAGCCACCGCTGCATTGTCTCAGGCCCTGAGCACTGGAGCAGTTTTTCATCAAGGATCTCTCTGTACTTCGCTCAGTTCATCTTTCCCTCAATCTTGACTAGTCTCCCAGTCCCTGCCGCTGAAAAACATCCCCATAGCATGACGCTACCACCACCATGCTTCACCGTAGGGATGGTGCCATGTTTCCTCTTGACGTGATGCTTGGCATTCAGGCCAAATAGTTTAATCTTGGTTTCATCAGACCAGATATTCTTGTTCCTCATGGTCTGAGAATCCTTTAGGTGCCTTTTGGTAAACTCCAAGCAGGCTGTCATGTACCTTTTACTGAGGAGTGGCTTCCGTCTGGCCACTCTACCATAAAGGCCTGATTGGTGGAGTGCTGCAGAGATGGTTGTCTTTCTGGAAGGTTCTCCCATCTCCACAGAGGAACTCTGGAGCTCTGTCAGAGAGACCATTGGGTTCTTGGTCACCTCCCCTGACCAAGGCCCTTGAGTTTGAGTTTATTTTATTTTTACAGGGAC
This sequence comes from Salmo trutta, assembly GCF_901001165.1. Classification (NCBI taxonomy): domain Eukaryota; kingdom Metazoa; phylum Chordata; class Actinopteri; order Salmoniformes; family Salmonidae; genus Salmo; species Salmo trutta. Next base: position 39,363,660 of record NC_042989.1, read on the forward strand.
ACAGTGCACATTAATCAACGTTTCAGTAAAAGTGCCAGCCGGCTAATTTTCAAACGCAGTCCCTGGGCAGGTTATTCTCCCCCGGGTGCTCAGTTTGGCCGGGCGGCCAGCTCTAGGAAGAGTCTTGGTGGTTCCAAACGTCTTCCTTTTAAGAATGGTGGAGGCCACTGTGTTCTTGGGGACCTTCAATGCTACAGAAATGTTTTGGTACCTTTCTCCAGATCTGTCCCTCGACACAATCCTGTCTCGGAGCTCTACGGACAATTCCTTCGACCTCATGACTTGCTTTTAGCTCTGACATCAACTGTGGGACCTTATATAGACAGATGTGTGCCTTTCCAAATAATGTCCAATCAATTGAATTTACCACAGGTGGACTCCAATGAAGTTGTAGAAACATCTCAAGGATGATCAATGGAAACAGGATGCACCTGAGCTCAATTTAGAGTCTCATAGCAAAGGGCCTGAATACTTATGTAAATAAGGCATTTCTGGTTTAGTTTTTTTTTAATACATTTTAAAAAATCTGTTTTCGCTTTGTCATTATAAGGTATTGTGTGTAGATTGATGAGGAAATTGTTATATTTAATACATTTTCGAGTAAGGCTGTAATGTAACAAAATGTGGATACTGAATACTTTCAGAATGCACTGTATAGTGAATGTGGTTGTCTTAGCTACCTTGGAGATCTGGTTGTCTTAGCTACCTTGGATATGTGGTTGTCTTAGCTACCTTGGAGGTGTGGTTGTCTTAGCTACCTTGGAGGTGTGGTTGTCTTAGCTACCTTGGAGGTGTGGTTGTCTTAGCTACCTTGGAGGTGTGGTTGTCTTAGCTACCTTGGAGGTGTGGTTGTCTTAGCTACCTTGGAGGTGTGGTTGTCTTAGCTACCTTGGAGATGTGGTTGTCTTAGCTACCTTGGAGGTGTGGTTGTCTTAGCTACCTTGGAGGTGTGGTTGTCTTAGCTACCTTGGAGGTGTGGTTGTCTTAGCTACCTTGGAGGTGTGGTTGTCTTAGCTACCATGGAGGTGTGGTTGTCTTAGCTACCTTAACTGAATGCACTTACTTTAAGTGACCAAAGTGTAAGTACACTTTACTTATATATTACTATGAAAATATCTATTATAAATTAAAATGTTGTATTATAGGATTACATACAGTATATGATATATATTATTCATGTTGTTTCTTATAGAATCCTAAGGAGTGGACGCAGATGGTAATCAAGAATATCGCTGCTTCCGGAAAGTTCTCTAGCGACCGCACCATCACCGACTACGCCACGCAGGTGTGGGGGGTGGAGCCTACTGATCTGAAGATCCCGCCCCCCAACGAGCCCCGCAAGGCCTTGGAGGAGACCGCCAGGGTGCTGATGGAGAAGTGAGGCTGCCTGGTGTGGTGTAGGGTGAAATGGCCCCTAGACGCTGATCTTGGGTCAGTTTTTCTAATGGTTGAGGTGAAGTGGATGCTAGATCTGTATCTAGGGAAACGTCACCCAGGAGTGTTCTTTTAAAGGGACAATCTGTGATTCAGACAACAACAAAGCAGTCACCACAGCACTTTTGGTAAACAGCTGAGGGATAGCCACTCACAAATGTATAAACAGAGCTATGGAGGCAAGTCCATCTGTGAGATTGAAATGTTTTAACCATGTTTTTGAAACGAGTCAAATCCCAGATTGCCCCTTTTTATCTCAATAAACTGAGCTCTGTTTGTAAAGCACCTTAACTGATGCAAAATAACAGTCTGCCTTCAGAATCTACAAACAAAATTATACATTTTTCCCCAGCATTTCTGAATCCACCTTCTAAATACAAGGTCAAATGGCAGCCTGTCCCCTATATAGTGCACTACTGTTGACCAGAGCGCTATTGGCCTTGGTCAAAAGTAGTGCACTGTAAAGTGAACAGGGGTGCCATTTAGGGAAACAGCCCGTTTAGTCAGCTACCAGTGAGTGGTCCATTCTTAACAGAACTGTCTCATACTATAGCATGGGTTGAATATTTTCCAAAGTTTATTTTGGCCCTTGTTTTTCTAATGTTCTGTGTTACATCAAAATAAATATATTCGTGTCTGATCTGATGTCTTTGTTGTTCAAACTTTTTAATTGTAATATAATTCATACAGTCACTGACAACTATGAGAGACTAGTGCAATACACAAACTGACACAGAAACATGGACACGGCCCTTGTGAAAGTTTTGAGTGAGGAACAAGGATCTCACAAAGACCATGAACAGGCAATACTGTATGTGTAATTTTTCTGTTCTGGGCGTTTTTTTTTTTTTTTACAGTGGGCAGCTCTTCCCCTAAAATGTCGCCGACTCACCGAACTATCGGTCTATCAATGTTGTTATTCTTGCTTTGTAGAAACCGCCTGTGGAGAAAAGCACATGAAACCCAAATCATTTTCAAGACAGTGAATATCCCTTATTCTGAACTTGACCCCATCGTTGTTAATCTCATATAAACAACTTGTGTGAGACCCAAATGGTGCCTTGTATAGTGCACTACTTTGGACCTGGGTCCATAGGGCTCTTGTTAAAAGTAGTGCACTATCACACTGAGTGTACATAAACTTTAGGAACACCTTCCTAATATTGAGATGCCCCCTATTGTCCTCAGAACAGCCTCAATTTGTCGTGGAATGGACTCTACAAGGTGTCGAAAGCGTTCCACAGGGATGCTGGTCCACGTTGACTCCAATGCTTCCCACAGTTGTGTCCAGTTGGCTGGATGTCCTTTGGGTGATGGACCATTGATGATACACACAGGAAACCCAGCAGCATTGCAGTGCTTGACAAACTCAAACCAGTGCGGCTGGTACCTACTAACACACCCCATTCAAAGGCACTTACAGTAAATCTTTTGTCTTGTCCATTCACCCTCTGAATGGCACACATACACAATCCATGTCTCAAGGCTTAATCCCCTTCATCTACACTGATTTGAAGTGGATTTAACAAGTGACATCAATAAGGGATCATAGCTTTCACCTGGTCAGTCTATGTCATGGAAAGAGCAGGTGTTCCTAATGTTCTGTCCACTCAGTGACTAGGGCGCCATTTGGGACGCACACAGGCCTTGTATTTGTACTTTAATTTTCAGTCAACACAAGTTGTGTCCATTATTGGCAAAGATGGATATATAACTTACCCAACAACACTGGCCAGGTTGGAATGATGGATATATAATTTACCCAACAACACTGGCCAGGTTGGAATGATGGATATATAATTTACCCAACAACACTGGCCAGGTTGGGATTATGGATATTGTCACTTCCTGGCCAGCAGAGGGAGTAATTGTATTAGTTTTGGTCAGGACGTGGCAGAGGGTTTGTGTTTTGTATGTATTTCTACGTTCTGTCTAGTTTAGTTTTTCTATGTTTAGGTTTGGGTGTTGGACTCTCAATTGGAGGCAGGTGTTTCTAGTTGCCTCTGATTGAGAGTCCTATATATAGGTGTGTGTTTGGTTTGGGTTTTTGTGGGTAGTTGTATTTGCACTGCTGTTTGTCTAGCCTGCAAATCTGTTAGCTGTCGTTCTGTTTCTTGTTTTTTCCCCCCGTTACTCACTTTAAATAATAAATTAAAGTATGAGTATTCCGGTACCCGCTGCGCCTTGGTCTTCTCTCCAGTACGACAACTGTGACAGATATATATAACTTACCCAACAATACTGGCCAGGTTGGGATCCAAATAGATATAGTTGTGTGAGTATCCTAAGGATTCACTGTAGGATACCATGAACACCTGGTACTCTGCATCCAGTTGTCTACGGGCTTGAAGTGCAATCTGGTACAGCTGGGAAGACACACACACACACATACATACTAGCTCATTCTACTACAGTATAGTAACAGTGCACACATCAATGTATGGATTGGATTTAAAAACCTCACAACTTTCCCTAAATCACTAAATGTCTTTAACTTCTACAAGATCAGTATGTTACGTACCTTCTGGCCCATGTAAAAAGGAACCACATTGTCATCCTCAGCGTGTAGGAAAAGGATACGAGTGGTCAAGGTCTTTAAACTGCATAAAGCAAACACAATAACCCAACGTCAGTAGTTTTCTAGCTACAGTACGAGATTAGAAGAGTCTAGCTACAGTATGAGATTAGAGGAGTCTAGCTACAGTATGAGATTAGAGGAGTCTAGCTACAGTATGAGATTAGAGGAGTCTAGCTACAGTACGAGATTAGAGGAGTCTAGCTACAGTACGGGATTAGAGGAGTCTAGCTACAGTATGGGATTAGAGGAGTCTAGCTACAGTACGAGATTAGAGGAGTCTAGCTACAGTACGGGATTAGAGGAGTCTAGCTACAGTACGAGATTAGAGGAGTCTAGCTACAGTACGGGATTAGAGGAGTCTAGCTACAGTACGAGATTAGAGGAGTCTAGCTACAGTACGAGTTTAGAGGAGTCTAGCTACAGTACGGGATTAGAGGAGTCTAGCTACAGTATGGGATTAGAGGAGTCTAGCTACAGTACGGGATTAGAGGAGTCTAGCTACAGTATGGGATTAGAGGAGTCTAGCTACAGTACGAGTTTAGAGGAGTCTAGCTACAGTACGGGATTAGAGGAGTCTAGCTACAGTACGAGTTTAGAGGAGTCTAGCTACAGTACGGGATTAGAGGAGTCTAGCTACAGTATGGGATTAGAGGAGTCTAGCTACAGTACGGGATTAGAGGAGTCTAGCTACAGAATGAGATTAGAGGAGTCTAGCTACAGTACGGGATTAGAGGAGTCTAGCTACAGTACGGGATTAGAGGAGTCTAGCTACAGAATGAGATTAGAGGAGTCTAGCTACAGTACGGGATTAGAGGAGTCTAGCTACAGTACGAGATTAGAAGAGTCTAGCTACAGTATGGGATTAGAGGAGTCTAGCTACAGTACGAGATTAGAAGAGTCTAGCTACAGTATGAGATTAGAGGAGTCTAGCTACAGTACGGGATTAGAGGAGTCTAGCTACAGTACGGGTTTGGAAGAGTCTAGCTACAGTATGGGATTAGAGGAGTCTAGCTACAGTACGAGATTAGAGGAGTCTAGCTACAGTACGAGATTAGAGGAGTCTAGCTACAGTACAAGATTAGAGGAGTCTAGCTACAGTATGAGATTAGAGGATTCTAGCTACAGTATGAGATTAGAGGAGTCTAGTTACAGTACGAGATTAGAGGAGTCTAGCTACAGTACGAGATTAGAGGAGTCTAGCTACAGTACAAGATTAGAGGAGTCTAGCAACAGTTCAAGGTTAGAGGAGTCTAGCTACAGTACGAGATTAGAGGATTCTAGCTACAGTACGAGATTAGAGGATTCTAGCTACAGTACGGGATTAGAGGAGTCTAGCTACAGAACAAGATTAGAGGAGTCTAGCTACAGTACGGGATTAGAGGAGTCTAGCTACAGTACGGGATTAGAGGAGTCTAGCTACAGTACGGGATTAGAGGAGTCTAGCTACAGTACGGGATTAGAGGAGTCTAGCTACAGAACAAGATTAGAGGAGTCTAGCTACCAGAGTAGGGTGCATTCCAAATGGCACCCTATTGCCTATAAAGACAAAGGATCTGATCGCGGACTACAAGGTACGGAAGGCCGAGCACGCCCCCATTCACATCGACAGGGCTGCAGTGGAGCGGGTCGAGAGCTTCAAGTTCCTCGGTGTCTACATCACTAAGGACCTATCATGGTCCACACACATCAACACAGTCATGAAGAGGGCACGACAACACCTCTTCCCATTCTGGAGGCTAAAAAAAGATTTGACATGGGACCTCAGATCCTCTAAAAGTGCTACGGCTGCACCATTGAGAGCATCCTGACCGGTTGCATCACCGCTTGGTATGGCAGCTGCTCGCCATCCAACCGCAAGGCGATACAGAGGATAGGGGCCCGAAATCCTTGCCTTCCAGGACCTCTGTACCAGGTGCTGTTAGAGGACTTGCCTAGTTAAATAAAATAAAAAATAAAATCGTCGAAAGGCCCTAAAAACTGTCAAGACTCCAGCCACAGACTGTTCTCTCTGCTACCATACGGCGGTACCGGAGCGCCAAGTCTGGGACCAAAAGGCACCTGAACAGCTTCTACCCCCAAGCCATAATACTTATGAACAGTTCATCTTTTATCTTTTATTTTACCTTTATTTAACCAGGCAAGTCAGTTAAGAACAAATTCTTATTTACAGTGACGGCCTACCCCGGCCATACCCTCCCCTAACCCAGACAACGCTGGGCCAATTGTGCGCCACCCTATGGGACTCCCGATCACGGCCGGTTGTGATACAGCCCGGGATCGAACCAGGGCCTGTAGTGACGCCTCTAACACTGAGATGCAGTGCTTTAGACCGCAGCACAACTCGGGAACCTCAAATGGCTTCCTGGCCTATTTACATTGACCCTACCTTTATTTATCTGAATTTGTTTTTGCACTGACTCTCTTGCACCCACTGGGCTCTATCCACACACTCACACATACTACACTGACACTCCAACACACACTACATACACTAAAACACACAAAACACACATGCATATTGACGCCACAGTAGATGCTTTCACTCTTCCCATAAGCTGCTACTCTGTTTTATTATCTGTCCTGATTGCCTAGTCACTTTTACCCCTATCCACATGTACATACTGTATTACCTCAACTACCTGGTACCCCTGGACTTTGACTCAGTACTGGTACTCCTTGTATATAGCCATGTTATTACCTGGTACCCCTGCACATTGACTCAGTACTGGTACTCCTTGTATATAGCCATGTTATTACCTGGTAACCCTGGACATTGACTCAGTACTGGTACTCCTTGTATATAGCCATGTTATTACCTGGTAACCCTGGACATTGACTCAGTACTGGTACTCCCTGTATATAGCCATGTTATTATTTTTTGTGTTACTATTTACTTTTTTATTTAGCAAATATTTCTCTTACTTTTAACTCTGCATTGTTGTTTTAAGGGCTCCTCAGTATTTCGCTGTAAGGTCTACCTACACCTGCTGTATTTGGCGCATTTGACCAATAACATTTGATTTTATATAGTGCAGTGCACTACCTCTGACCAGAGCCCTATATAGGTCAAAATGTGTGGCACTACACAGTAGTGCACTATGGGACACAGCCATCCTCTACCTGTGTTGTCATGGTAACACAGGCGGTACTTACTTTTCATCGTTAGCGAACACCATGTTGTTGCTTTGCGTAACGTGATGAAGAACGCTCTCAAAACCTGGAAGATACTGATACATCTGAATATAGAAAGGAACAACAATATCAGTTTAGAAATGTTTTGAGCTTAACTAGTCCCAGGGTAGAGCAATATGGGTCAAATATACAGGAAGGAGATGGATAGCTGAATCATTCTTTTGAAACAGGGAAATTAAGCCATCTCTGGGTTTCATAGTGCAATAACACACTGTTACACAAGGCCGCAGGCAGGCAGATAGGCAGACGGACAAGAGTGTGAGAGAGAGAGAGAGAGAGAGAGACACCTCACCATGCTGAGGGGATGGCTGGCTACTTCCTCCTCCATATTGGTGTACGGAGCCTCCAGGATCACACCATCAACAGCATAGCTTGGCTCCAGATCTGCTTGTGTTACGTCCCTCAGATCACGTGCTCTTTCTCTGGCCAACTCCATTGCTGTCAAGCCGAACATGCAAACATGTCATGGCAAACATGGAAACATGTCAAGACGAACATGCAAACATGTCATGGCAAACATGGAAACATTTCATGACAAACATGGAAACATCTCAATACAAACCTGGAAACATTTCAAGACAAACATGTCAAGACAAACATGGAAACATGTCAAGACAAACATTTTTGTCATAGATCCATTATTAATGGTAAGTTCAATCAGTGACTTCTTTAGAGTTACATAATGAACGCTTGAACTGCATGCCCAAAAGTAATGTTTACCCATTAAAGATACAGTCCGGGATCTTAAAGCACAACAAATTTGTAACACACACACACACACACATATATATATATATATATATATATATATATATATATATATATATATATATATATATATATTACACAGTACCAGTTTGGACACACCTACTCTTGCAAAGCTGTCATCAAGGCAAGGGGTGGCTTCTTTGAATAATCTCAAATATAAAATATTTTAGTTACTACACAATTCCATATGTGTTATTTCATAGTTTTGATGTCTTCACTATTATTCTACAATGTAGAAAATAGTAAAAATAAAAGAAAACCCCTGGAATGAGTAGATGTGTCCAAACTTTTGACTGGTACTGTTTATATATATAAATATAAATATATATATATATATATATACGAATTGCAAAACAAAAAGCAGGATGTAAAATTACATCTGAAATGGAGGACGTAGTACACAAAAAAAACAGGGACCCGGTTTGGCTTTTGAGCACCACTATCATAACTACTGGCTGAAATTATACAAAAGTTCCGGAGCATCACTTTAAATTGTTTGGAGCGTGTGTAGAGTACGACTCCCTTCCTTTTATTCTCCCTCAGTCAGCACCTCTACACATTTTTGTAGGGTGTCATGCTTTTTAATAGAGGTTCTATCAGTGGCCCCTGCATAAACTCCAGCTGCATACTGAACATTGAGATTGCGTTGAGGCCAGTCACTGACGTTGGCAGCGCAAACAGACTGTCACGCAGGACCAGTCACTGTCAAGACCAGTCACTATCAGGACCAGTCACTATCAAGACCAGTCACTATCAGGATCAGTCACTATCAAGACCAGTCACTATCAAGACCAGTCACTATCAGGACCAGTCACTATCAGGACCAGTCACTATCAGGATCAGTCACTATCAAGACCAGTCACTATCAAGACCAGTCACTATCAGGATCAGTCACTATCAAGACCAGTCACTATCAGGATCAGTCACTATCAAGACCAGTCACTATCAAGACCAGTCACTATCAGGATCAGTCACTATCAAGACCAGTCACTGTCAAGACCAGTCACTATCAGGACCAGTCACTATCAAGACCAGTCACTATCAGGACCAGTCACTATCAAGACCAGTCACTATCAAGACCAGTCACTATCAAGACCAGTCACTATCAAGACCAGTCACTATCAAGACCAGTCACAATGAAGACCAGTCACTATCAAGACCAGTCACTATCAAGACCAGTCACTATCAAGACCAGTCACTATCAGGATCAGTCACTATCAAGACCAGTCACTATCAGGATCAGTCACTATCAAGACCAGTCACTGTCAAGACCAGTCACTATCAAGACCAGTCACTATCAAGACCAGTCACTATCAAGACCAGTCACTATCAGGACCAGTCACTATCAAGACCAGTCACTGTCAAGACCAGTCACTATCAGGATCAGTCACTATCAAGACCAGTCACTGTCAAGACCAGTCACTATCAGGACCAGTCACTATCAAGACCAGTCACTGTCAAGACCAGTCACTATCAAGACCAGTCACTATCAAGACCAGTCACTATCAAGACCAGTCACTATCAGGACCAGTCACTATCAAGACCAGTCACTGTCAAGACCAGTCACTGATGTTGAAAACAACAGGAAAAATAACAATTGAGTGCACCTCCAAATCAAAAATCTGAAATTGAAAATCATTGTAGCTTTGAAGGTAGATAAATGAACTAGATCAGAAGTGCTCAAATGTCCGGTTCGATATTGTCATTTATCGGCGTAGTAACAAACCCCCCAGCTCGTAACCCAAACTATTCACAGCCCGTCTTGTTGGCAAAGAGAAATAAAAAAACAGTTTTAAACCTAATTTCCTGCAGTTTTTTTTTTGTGTTTTTTTTGTTGACGGTATTGACCTCCGTTCTGGGTCCGGCCCATGGTCCACCTATTGAGGTATGACTGAACTAACTAAACCTTTATCAGAGTCCGCTCACTTTGATCTGAACACTTCTGACTTTGTTCATCACCACTGACAAATTATATGTCCGATTCTCCACACTTTTCCCTGTCATGGATTTAAAAACATATTTGATTGGTGTAGGAACTGTCTGGAGCTGGTGTAGGAACTGGTGTAGGAACTGTCTGGAGCTGGTGTAGGAGCTGTCTGGAACTGGTGTAGGAACTGTCTGGAGCTGGTGTAGGAACTGTCTGGAGCTGGTGTAGGAACTGTCTGGAACTGGTGTAGGAACTGTCTGGAGCTGGTGTAGGAACTGTCTGGAACTGGTGTAGGAACTGTCTGGAGCTGGTGTAGGAACTGTCTGGAACTGGTGTAGGAACTGTCTGGAGCTGGTGTAGGAGCTGGTGTAGGAACTGGTGTAGGAACTGTCTGGAACTGGTGTAGGAACTGTCTGGAACTGGTGTAGGAACTGTCTGGAGCTGGTGTAGGAGCTGGTGTAGGAACTGGTGTAGGAACTGTCTGGAACTGGTGTAGGAACTGTCTGGAACTGGTGTAGGAACTGGTGTAGGAACTGTCTGGAGCTGGTGCAGGAGCTGGTGTAGGAACTGTCTGGAACTGGTGTAGGAACTGTATGGAACTGGTGTAGGAACTGTCTGGAACTGGTGTAGGAACTGGTGTAGGAACTGGTGTAGGAACTGTCTGGAACTGGAGGGAGTAACTCACCCTGTTCCTGTATCTTTACAGCAGCGTTGGTGGCCACCCTGCGGAGACAGTTCACACATCTTCATTTTGGGGAAAAGAGTCTAGAATGAAACCCAGGGTGAATCCCAAATTGACCGCTAAGCCTTAAACCCTCTGCACTTGTGGAGATCTTAAGATAATTTTGATTAGTATAACCAATGGTGGACCTTCCACCTAGCCTATCAGAGGGCAGGGTGGAGATACTACCAGATAGGTTAAACCTGTCAAATACTCTCAGAGCTCCACAAATACGTAAGTCTTAGGAGTCCATTTCAGATGCTTCTACACCTGCATTGCTTGCTGTTTGGTGTTTTAGGTTGGGTTTCTTTACAGCACTTTGTGACATCAGATGATGTAAGAAGGGCTTAATAAATACATTTGATTGATTGATTGATATTGGGCCCAAATGTTTCAACAAGAACAAAAACAAAAAAAACGCAAAATACCAGGAGATACTCACCCAGTGCCCAAGGAATGTCCCCACAGACAGACCTGGCTGGTCCTGCTGCGTGTCTTTACCCACTGGTACAGATAGAGGGCGTCAGAGGTCATCCCAACCTCACTGGGTTCCCCACTGGAATCTCCATAACCTGAGGGGAGGCAAGGTGACAAAAGAAGACCTTTGATTCATGATGTCACTATGGCTGCTTTCACCCAGGGTAGACTATATTTCCACTCTGCTACCATGACAACAAATCTGATGCAAAAAAAAAAAAGATGTAATGAATTGCAAAATATTAAATATATTTACCTCTGCTCTCCAAACGTCTAAGAGAGCAATACTACGTTAACTACATGAAGTCCTATTTTCGTTTTGAATTAATGAATTCATAAATGAATGAATTTTTATTTACATGTCAAATCGCCATACATTACGGGATTATTTGACACATCTGAGTTTTTGTAATGGTCAGGGAAATATGACAATATGTGTATATAAATTTTTTATTTGTGCTTACCTCTGTAGTCCAGTGACAGTACATGATACCCTGCTGCACTTAGGATCTAGAAAATAGACAGGCTTGGTTAGGACATCCTTATTTTAACCAATAGTCCAAAATCCATTATTTCAGACTAGAACAACATACAGTACCTTCACAAGTTCCACTCTGTGGTTTATGGCCCTTTGGACATGACAGGACAGTTTGAGAGTTTAGTAACATAAAACAAAACAAAAAAAAGCTCCTTCTCATTCATTGAAACAACACTAGGATGACTATGGTATATCTGTGGAACAAACCAAGGAATGTCACTGATTTACTTAATCTCAGGAACTAAGAATCAAACAAGTGACTACTGGGATGTATTCATCAGGCACAAAATGGAAGAAAACGTACTGAAACAGAGAACCTGTTCTTATTTTCCAAAAGGAACACTAATTTTCTATTTCCAAAACATTTTACCATAGTGTTCCCTAATGAACATGACCCTGATGATGTAATAATACCCACTGGACTTCATTAGGTGTGTCTACCATGATGTGCATCCCAAATGGCTCCCTATTCCGTATATAGTACACTACTTTTGACCAAGGCCCATACCTCCCTCACCCATAGGGCTCTGGTCGAATGTAGTGCACTATATAGGGAATAAGGTTCCATTTAGGATACACACAGGGTCTCGACCCCAACACTAGACCCACCTGGAGCCCACGTTGCCGTGGAGATAGATGATAACAGGAGAACCATCTCCCAGAGTCTCACTGTACCACTCAGGGCCGGCCCCCTGGGCCTTCTCCCATTGGCTGTCGGGAACCGTATGCCTAAGAGACACAGACAACACAAACAAACAGTGCAGAGTGAAGTTACTTAAGTTACTTTTTACACTTAAGTAACCACAACTAAGCCCAAAAACAGATTGTATTTGAAAATAACATTAATTTCATAGCTTGATTGCACTGAGACACAATCACATACACTATATATACAAAAGTATCTGGACACCCCTTCAAATGTGGCTATTTCAGCCACACCCATTGCTGACAGGTGTATCAAATCGAGCACACAGCCATCCAATCTCCATAGACAAACATTGGCAGTAGAATGGTCCCTACTGAAGAGATCAGTGACCTTCGAAGTGGCACCATCATAGGATGCCACCTTTCCAACAAGTCAGTTCTTCAAATTTCTGCCCTGCTAGAGCTGCCCTGGTCAATTGTAAGTGCTGTTATTATGAAGTGGCAACGTTTAGGAGCAACAACGGCTCAGCTGGGAAGTGGTAGGCCACACAAGCTCACAAAACGGGACCGCCGAGTGCTGAATCGCGTAGTGTGTAAAAACAGTTTGTCCTCGATTGCAACACTCACTACTGAGTTCCAAACTGCCTCTGGAAAGCAGAATCAATGAGTTAACTTGCTGAAATATTCTGAAATAACTGTTTGTTTTTTTAGAAAGAAAAGCTTCAAATGGACATGGTCTAATTGACAAAACAAACAAAAACACATATTGAAGTTTAGTTTTCTTAATGAACCTGAAAATCAGTCGATATTTTGGGTTGTTTATCAAAATTAGCTGGCTAACTCCTTGATAATGTTTTGTAGTATACCCGTCTGCAATGATTGAAAAACACTTGACTGGTGAAAACAACAATGGGGGCCCCTCTGGGCCCTGGTCAAAAGTGGTGCACTATGTAGGGAATAGGCTACCATTTTGGGGTCAAAAGTGGTGCACTATGTAGGGAATAGGGTGCCATTTTGGGGTCAAAAGTGGTGCACTATGTAGGGAATAGGGTGCCATTTTGGGGTCAAAAGTGGTGCACTATGTAGGGAATAGGGTGCCGTTTTGGGGTCAAAAGTGGTGCACTATGTAGGGAATAGGGTGCCATTTTGGGGTCAAAAGTAGTGCGCTATGTAGGGAATAGGCTACCATTTTGGGGTCAAAAGTAGTGCGCTATGTAGGGAATAGGCTACCATTTTGGGGTCAAAAGTAGTGCACTATGTAGGGAATAGGGTGCCATTTTGGGGTCAAAAGTAGTGCACTATGTAGGGAATACGGTGCCATTTTGGGGTCAAAAGTAGTGCACTATGTAGGGAATAGGGTGCCATTTTGGGGTCAAAAGTAGTGCACTATGTAGGGAATAGGGTGCCATTTTGAGACGTATCCACTGACTTACCATACACCCAGTGAGATCCCCTCCTCTGGAATGAGGTAGAAGTTTAGAGTGTGGTTCAGGGAGAGCTCTGCTGGATTGGTCAGGTCCACAAGGTACGGAAACCTTACTGATCACAGATTTCAAAACAAAAGGAAGTTATCAGTCTTTATTCAGTTCCTACCTGTCTGATCATTCCATGCAATAATATTACAGAACACATAGTAGTTTGCTGTATGTAAAGTCAATATGGTGTACAGCGTAGGCAGAGGCAACATTCAATGATGTCATTTCCTCTTTTTACACCATGTGAGTTTTCAATAGGGTCAGACTGAACTCCACTACTTACACCAGTGAGAAAAGACAACGTGGCCTAGTATCCACGGAAACAGGCAGAGAATGACAGGCAGAGAGATGTAGACGATACACTGCAGAAAGATCGCCTTCTTCAGTATGGATAACCCCGGAGAACTGTAACATAAGAAAACTTTATTGTCCAAAATGGACATTTATCTTTGGAGCTCTGGCTTTCATTCACTGAAACTTATGTAGGTAGAATGATGCCCGTTGAAAATGGTGTGAACATGCAAGAGAGGCCTTATAACAGGGCAAAACAATAGTAACCTAGTGCTGTGTATTATAACAACTTTACAATACATTACACGTCTATATACTCATAGATTATACACTGGTAGGCTATGACATGTTAGTCCACCAGACGGCTGTCTCTCTCTGCAATTGACCCTGGGGACAAGGTGACAACACTGAAACAAGTGAAAATACAGTCTTAGAGGCTGGCTTCTGAGCATGAAGGCTACAGTACTTACCACTGTGACCGTTCACTTGTAACAGTATTCAGTTTGCAGTAAGACTTCTTATTTTCAGACCCAGGGGTTTCCTTGCTGTCCATGGTCTTAGTTTCGTTTTCTGTATCAACTGTTTCCCTAATTTTGAAGGGGAAACTAAACTGCAGAGATTTTACTGACAGAAATAGTCGAGAGATTATAGTAGGTTTACTTCCTGGTGACAGCAAGGCTTGGGAAATATGAGGTGAAGGGTTGTCTCTGTGTAATAGGAAGCTGATTGGCTGAAAAGGCTAATAAACGTCAACATGTTGATTAGGCTTCACACACACACACACACACACACACACACACACACACACACACACACACATGGATATGCGTTTTGTTTGACAACAACAGGCTACAGAGGAGAGGGAAATCAAGAGCCCTAATAATTATAGGTAAAATAAAGAGAATTACAGCTATTCACTGTCTTTAACCTATATTACACTGTTTAGTTTACACTCATACCAAAGCTAAAGCAACTTACTGTTTAAGTTTTCAATGTTATGAAGGCATGTTTTATATAAAATGTAGCCCTATTTAGGCTATTCAATTATTTGCAAAGTTTGGTATGTGTCTATATATATATATTTTTTTAAACCATAACAACAACAAAAAATATGTGATTCCCTCGTTTCATATTAAACACATACTTCTAAACAGATGAATTGTTGCCTTCCTTGCCTGTGAAAAGGGTCTGAGGGCCTTGAAGAGGAATTTCACCTCCGGTGGACGCGGCGCGTCAGTGACTTCATCCGTGCGACTCCGGAGCGTTTCACTGCGTCACCACCCCTTCCTCTCCGAGGAGCTTTTCAAAATCCTACAGGAGAGATGCAGCTGACTCGGAAGGTCTTTTAGCCTGCTGAACGAGAACAAACCGTTCGACAACAGAAGTATAACATATACTAGGTTACCTGGGTTACGCTAGCCTCGAATAAGGAGTTTAATCAATACGTTTCGGAAGGGTTTATTTGAGAGAAAATCAAAAACCTTTATTTTTATTTTTAATGGAAGGACGGACGGTTCTGAAACTTCCGTAACGGTCTCCCTAAAACTCGCCCAGAGAAGAGGGGATAGGCAGCCGTCGACTCAGTGGAGTTTCTGTGGGTAAGTTTGTAGCCATTGTAAAAATAAAATAAAATAAATAATAGTATGTAAATTCACCTGGATTGCCTGTGGACTATAATGATCACAAAAGGCTGATAAAGAGAGACAGTCTAGTTTAGCTTCTGTAGCCTGTCGAACCCCCCCCCCCCCCCGCCGACCACATTTCAACTTGTCCCTGATTCACTTTTTCTTTCTTCAAAACACTTTTCTTTACCTCGGCTGGACATTGACGTTGTTTTGTGATGATGATGAGGATGCTTTGAGACAGTTCCATATTATTAATAACACATTTGACAAGAGCCTCCAGTTAAGTGCCACGTTACAATGTATCTATTTTACAATCACGTTGCTACAACGTAACAAGCAGAATAAATAGCCTGATCTGGTTGCAACACGTTGATTAAACGGAATCCGTGCATGGGTTAATAGACTAGGAGTTCTTTGTCCCTAGCTGGCTGCCCAGGGAAAAGTAAAGTAGTCTTTGTATTTGTCAGATTAGTAATATTACTGTTAGATAAGTAGTATTTAGCTTCATCCTGTAATCTCGTCTTTATGATGACAATCTTATATCGGTGCATGGCCATTGCTAATAAATACGTTTTTGTTTTGTAAACATTCCCAGCACAGTTTAACATTCAGGTGAAAGTGCTGTAAATGTATTAAACAAAATGTCATTTCTTACTTTAAAAAAAAAACCTGGGAATCATGACATTATGGTGTTTGATTATGGTGTTTGATGTTATGCATGTTTTGCGTGTACTGGCGTTGTACTGATGACTTGTTGCACCTGTTGTGATGTACCTTTTCACTCAACAGACAGATGTTGTTTAGTCAAGACTGTAAATCATTAACATTTAAATATTACTGGTAGACCCTTTTTATCAGATATATGGACACATTTCTACTCGGTTACGTCGAAAAACAATAGCACATGGTTAAATACGTGGATGTGCAAATGTTATATACTGTCACAAATGGCACCCTTTTCACTATGTATGTAGTGCACTACTTTTGACCAGAGTCAAAAGTAGTGCACTATATAGGGAATATGGTGCCATTTTGGACACTGTTTTTATTGTCTGGCATGATGATTCTGAATCATCACAGGGATCTCTGGTAGTGAGTAGATCAGTCAGTAGATCAGTCAGTCAGTAGATCAGTCAGTCAGTAGATCAGCCAGTCAGTAGATCAGCCAGTAGATCAGTCAGTCAGTAGATCAGTCAGTCAGTAGATCAGTCAGTCAGTAGATCAGTCAGTCAGTAGATCAGTCAGTAGATCAGTCAGTCAGTAGATCAGCCAGTTAGTAGATCAGTCAGTCAGTAGATCAGCCAGTAGATCAGTCAGTCAGTAGATCAGCCAGTAGATCAGTCAGTAGATCAGTCAGTCAGTAGATCAGTCAGTCAGTAGTTCAGTCAGTCAGTAGATCAGTCAGTAGATCAGTCAGTCAGTAGATCAGCCAGTAGATCAGTCAGTAGATCAGTCAGTCAGTAGTTCAGTCAGTCAGTAGATCAGTCAGTAGATCAGTCAGTCAGTAGATCAGTCAGTAGATCAGTCAGTAGATCAGTCAGTAGATCGGTCAGTAGATCAGCCAGTAGATCAGTCAGTAGATCAGTCAGTAGATCAGTCAGTAGATCAGTCAGTAGATCAGTCAGTAGATCAGTCAGTCAGTAGATCAGTCAGTAGATCAGTCAGTAGATCAGTCAGTAGATCAGTCAGTCAGTAGATCAGTCAGTAGATCAGCCAGTAGATCAGTCAGTAGATCAGTCAGTAGATCAGTCAGTCAGTAGATCAGTCAGTCAGTAGATCAGTCAGTAGATCAGTCAGTAGATCAGTCAGTAGATCAGTCAGTCAGTAGATCAGCCAGTTAGTAGATCAGTCAGTCAGTAGATCAGCCAGTAGATCAGTCAGTCAGTAGATCAGCCAGTAGATCAGTCAGTAGATCAGTCAGTCAGTAGATCAGTCAGTCAGTCAGTAGTTCAGTCAGTCAGTAGATCAGTCAGTAGATCAGTCAGTCAGTAGATCAGTCAGTAGATCAGTCAGTAGATCAGTCAGTAGATCGGTCAGTAGATCAGCCAGTAGATCAGTCAGTAGATCAGTCAGTAGATCAGTCAGTAGATCAGTCAGTAGATCAGTCAGTAGATCAGTCAGTAGATCAGTCAGTCAGTAGATCAGTCAGTCAGTAGATCAGTCAGTAGATCAGTCAGTAGATCAGTCAGTAGATCAGTCAGTAGATCAGTCAGTCAGTAGATCAGTCAGTAGATCAGCCAGTAGATCAGTCAGTAGATCAGTCAGTAGATCAGTCAGTCAGTAGATCAGTCAGTCAGTAGATCAGTCAGTAGATCAGTCAGTAGATCAGTCAGTAGATCAGCCAGTAGATCAGTCAGTAGATCAGTCAGTCAGTAGATCAGCCAGTCAGTAGATCAGTCAGTAGATCAGTCAGTAGATCAGTCAGTCAGTAGATCAGTCAGTCAGTAGATCAGTCAGTCAGTAGATCAGTCAGTAGATCAGTAGATCAGTCAGTAGATCAGTCAGTCAGTAGATCAGTCAGTAGATCAGTCAGTAGATCAGTCAGTAGATCAGTCAGTCAGTAGATCAGTCAGTAGATCAGTCAGTAGATCAGTCAGTAGATCAGCCAGTAGATCAGTCAGTAGATCAGTCAGTCAGTAGATCAGTCAGTCAGTAGATCAGTCAGTAGATCAGTCAGTAGATCAGTAGATCAGTCAGTAGATCAGTAGATCAGTCAGTCAGTAGATCAGTAGATCAGTCAGTCAGTAGATCAGTCAGTAGATCAGTCAGTCAGTAGATCAGTCAGTAGATCAGTAGATCAGTCAGTAGATCAGTAGATCAGTCAGTAGATCAGTAGATCAGTCAGTAGATCAGTAGATCAGTAGATCAGTCAGTCAGTAGATCAGTAGATCAGTCAGTAGATCAGTAGATCAGTAGATCAGTCAGTCAGTAGATCAGTAGATCAGTCAGTAGATCAGTAGATCAGTAGATCAGTCAGTAGATCAGTAGATCAGTAGATCAGTCAGTAGATCAGTAGATCAGTCAGTAGATCAGTCAGTCAGTAGATCAGTCAGTAGATCAGTCAGCAGATCAGTCAGTAGATCAGTCAGTAGATCAGTCAGTAGATCAGCCAGTAGATCAGTCAGTAGATCAGTCAGCAGATCAGTCAGTAGATCAGTCAGTAGATCAGTCAGTAGATCAGCCAGTAGATCAGTCAGTAGATCAGCCAGTAGATCAGTCAGTAGATCAGTCAGTCAGTAGATCAGTCAGTAGATCAGTCAGTAGATCAGTCAGTAGATCAGTCAGTCAGTAGATCAGTCAGTAGATCAGTCAGTTAGTAGATCAGTCAGTCAGTAGATCAGTCAGTAGATCAGTCAGTAGATCAGTCAGTCAGTAGATCAGTCAGTCAGTAGATCAGTCAGTCAGTAGATCAGTCAGTAGATCAGTCAGTCAGTAGATCAGTTAGTCAGTATATCAGTCAGTAGATCAGTCAGTAGATCAGTCAGTCAGTAGATCAGTCAGTCAGTAGATCAGTAAGTAGATCAGTCAGTCAGTAGATCAGTCAGTCAGTAGATCAGTCAGTAGATCAGTCAGTAGATCAGTCAGTAGATCAGTCAGTAGATCAGTCAGTAGTTCAGTCAGTCAGTAGATCAGTCAGTAGATCAGCCAGTCAGTAGATCAGTCAGTAGATCGGTCAGTAGATCAGTCAGTAGATCAGTCAGTAGATCGGTCAGTAGATCAGTCAGTAGATCAGTCAGTAGATCAGTCAGTAGATCAGTCAGTAGATCAGTCAGTCAGTAGATCAGTCAGTAGATCCGTCAGTCAGTAGATCAGTCAGTAGATCAGTAGATCAGTCAGTCAGTAGATCATTCAGTAGATCAGTCAGTAGATCAGTCAGTAGATCAGTCAGTAGATCAGCCAGTAGATCAGTCAGTAGATCAGTCAGTAGATCAGTAGATCAGTCAGTCAGTAGATCAGTCAGTAGATCAGCCAGTAGATCAGTCAGTAGATCAGTCAGTAGATCAGTCAGTCAGTAGATCAGTCAGTAGATCAGTCAGTAGATCAGTCAGTCAGTAGATCAGTCAGTAGATCAGTCAGTCAGTAGATCAGTCAGTCAGTAGATCAGTCAGTCAGTAGATCAGTCAGTAGATCAGTCAGTAGATCAGTCAGTAGATCAGTCAGTAGATCAGTCAGTCAGTAGATCAGTCAGTAGATCAGTCAGTAGATCAGTTAGTAGATCAGTCAGTAGATCAGTCAGTCAGTAGATCAGTCAGTAGATCAGTCAGTAGATCAGTCAGTAGATCAGTAGATCAGTCAGTAGATCAGTCAGTCAGTAGATTGATCAGTCAGTAGATCAGTCAGTAGATCAGTCAGTAGATCAGTCAGTAGATCAGTCAGTCAGTAGATCAGTCAGTCAGTAGATCAGTCAGTCAGTAGATCAGTCAGTAGATCAGTCAGTAGATCAGTCAGTAGATCAGTAGATCAGTCAGTCAGTAGATCAGTAGATCAGTCAGTCAGTAGATCAGTCAGTAGATCAGTCAGTCAGTAGATCAGTCAGTCAGTAGATCAGTCAGTAGATCAGTCAGTCAGTAGATCAGTCAGTAGATCAGTAGATCAGTCAGTAGATCAGTAGATCAGTCAGTAGATCAGTAGATCAGTAGATCAGTCAGTCAGTAGATCAGTAGATCAGTCAGTAGATCAGTAGATCAGTAGATCAGTCAGTCAGTAGATCAGTAGATCAGTCAGTAGATCAGTAGATCAGTAGGTCAGTCAGTCAGTAGATCAGTAGATCAGTCAGTAGATCAGTCAGTCAGTAGATCAGTAGATCAGTCAGTAGATCAGTCAGTCAGTAGATCAGTCAGTAGATCAGTCAGTAGATCAGTCAGCAGATCAGTCAGTAGATCAGTCAGTAGATCAGTCAGTAGATCAGTCAGTAGATCAGCCAGTAGATCAGTCAGTAGATCAGTCAGTAGATCAGTCAGTAGATCAGTCAGTCAGTAGATCAGTCAGTAGATCAGTCAGTAGATCAGTTAGTAGATCAGTCAGTAGATCAGTCAGTAGATCAGTCAGTAGATCAGTCAGTAGATCAGTCAGTCAGTAGATCAGTCAGTAGATCAGTCAGTCAGTAGATCAGTCAGTCAGTAGATCAGTCAGCAGATCAGTCAGTCAGTAGATCAGTCAGTAGATCAGTCAGTCAGTAGATCAGTCAGTAGATCAGTCAGTCAGTAGATCAGTCAGTAGATCAGTCAGTCAGTAGATCAGTCAGTCAGTAGATCAGTCAGTCAGCAGATCAGTCAGTCAGTAGATCAGTCAGTAGATCAGCCAGCTAGTAGATCAGTCAGTAGATCAGCCAGTCAGTAGCTCAGTCAGTAGATCAGTCAGTAGATCAGTCAGTCAGTAGATCAGTCAGTAGATCAGTCAGTAGATCAGTCAGTCAGTAGATCAGTCAGTAGATCAGTCAGTCAGTAGATCAGTCAGTAGCTCAGTCAGTAGATCAGTCAGTAGATCAGTCAGTCAGTAGATCAGTCAGTCAGTAGATCAGTCAGTAGATCAGTCAGTAGATCAGCCAGTAGATCAGTCAGTAGATCAGTCAGTAGATCAGTCAGTAGATCAGTCAGTAGCTCAGCCAGTAGATCAGCCAGTCAGTAGATCAGTCAGTAGATCAGTCAGTCAGTAGATCAGTCAGCAGATCAGTCAGTCAGTAGATCAGTCAGTAGATCAGTCAGTAGATCAGTCAGTAGATCAGCCAGTCAGTAGATCAGTCAGTAGATCAGTCAGTCAGTAGATCAGTCAGCAGATCAGTCAGTCAGTAGATCAGTCAGTAGATCAGTCAGTAGATCAGTCAGTATCTCAGTCAGTAGATCAGTCAGTAGATCAGTCAGTAGATCAGTCAGTAGATCCGTCAGTAGATCAGTCAGTATCTCAGTCAGTAGATCAGTCAGTAGATCAGTCAGTAGATCAGTCAGTAGATCAGTCAGTATCTCAGTCAGTAGATCAGTCAGTAGATCAGTCAGTATCTCAGTCAGTAGATCAGTCAGTAGATCCGTCAGTAGATCCGTCAGTAGATCAGTCAGTAGATCAGTCAGTAGATCAGTCAGTAGATCAGTCAGTAGATCCGTCAGTAGATCAGTCAGTAGATCAGTCAGTAGATCAGTCAGTCAGTAGATCAGTCAGTAGATCAGTCAGTCAGTAGATCAGTCAGTAGATCAGTCAGTAGATCAGTCAGTCAGTAGATCAGTCAGTAGATCAGTCAGTCAGTAGATCAGTCAGTAGATCAGTCAGTCAGTAGATCAGTCAGTAGATCAGTCAGTAGATCAGTCAGTCAGTAGATCAGTCAGTCAGTAGATCAGTCAGTAGATCAGTCAGTCAGTAGATCAGTCAGTAGATCAGTCAGTAGATCAGTCAGTAGATCAGTCAGTAGATCAGTCAGTCAGTAGATCAGCCAGTAGATCAGTCAGTCAGTAGATCAGTCAGTAGATCAGTCAGTAGATCAGTCAGTAGATCAGTCAGTCAGTAGATCAGTCAGTCAGTAGATCAGTCAGTAGATCAGTCAGTAGATCAGTCAGTAGATCAGTCAGTAGATCAGTCAGTAGGTCAGTCAGTAGATCAGTCAGTAGATCAGTCAGTAGATCAGTCAGTAGCTCAGTCAGTCAGTAGATCAGTCAGTCAGTAGATCAGTCAGTCAGTAGATCAGTCAGCCAGTAGCTCAGTCAGTAGGTCTACAGGGAGTGGGACGACCAAACATATGATGCAGCAGGTGTCCAGATGAACCTCGTCTTCTGATTCCCCTGCGCCAGTCTTCTCTGCTTTGGTCCTGATTCTATAACGACAGCCGTCAATCTACAGTCACAATGACCCACTGTAGGGGTCAAGCCCTTTGGAGCTACGGGTCTATTTTACTGACAGCTTAGAGCCTTCTAGAAAAATATCAAATCACAACTTGTCAAGTCAGGTCCCGTAGAGTATGAGTGTTGATCAATGATCAGTTTGACCTTTAAGATCAGACAGATCCTAGATCAGCACAACTACTCTGGAGTTGCTTTGTGGATACGAGGCCTGGTCTTTGTCTTGGATTTTTACTGTGATCTTATGATGGTAAACTGACTAGCTGGATAAGGGATTCATGTGTGATCAGCTGGCCATGTTGCTAAACCAGCAATCATGGTTCACTTGAATGAGATTAGCAGATGCAGAAGCTGAAGAACACTGATTGTGCATGCGTCCCGAATTGCATCCTACGGACCCCGGTCAGAAGTAGTATGCTATATAGGGAATAGGATGCCGTTTGGGACGGGCCGTATGGTTTGGACAGCCCATTGTCTGAGTTGAATAGGGACTCTCAGTCTGACTGGAGGAGTTGGAGGAGGAAGGGACACCTGGCTAATGCTGGCTTCTATGAAGGACCGTGATGACGTCACCGTGACAACGGGCAGCTGGAAGTGGTGGGTGGTACCAAAGCTACTTACCTCTATCTGGGGATAGTAGTAATGTTTACTTACGCGTGTGTTTGGTGTAGGGATGGGGGTTTTGAAATAAGTTCACTATTTTAATAGTATCATTAAAAAAAATAATAATAATGTAATTCCCTGAGAGGCTGGCGCTCTACAGCTGCGTAGGTGGCGGTGAGATGGAAGCGAGCAGGCGGAGGCAGACAGAGAGAGAGACGCTTCTCAGCTACAGCCAAGACTAGATAACTTGTAGCAGCCGCTATCTTATTTATCATCCCATATAACAGTACTGTGTTGACTGGTGTAGACTAGAGAAGCTAGCTGTTTTAGGATGTTTTATTAAATAAATCATTTGTTCGCCCCAGGTTAATAATTGGTATAATTATGGTTAATAATGGGTATAATATGGTTAATAATGGGTATACTATGGTTAATAATGGGTATACTATGGTTAGGTTAATAATGGGTATACTATGGTTAGGTTAATAATGGTATACTATGGTTAGGGTAATAATGGGTATACTATGGTTAATAATGGGTATACTATGGTTAATAATGGGTATACTATGGTTAATAATGGGTATACTATGGTTAATAATGGGTATACTATGGTTAGGGTAATAATGGGTATACTATGGTTAATAATGGGTATACTATGGTTAATAATGGGTATACTATGGGTAATAATGGGTATACTATGGTTAGGGTAATAATGGGTATACTATGGTTAGGGTAATAATGTGTATAATATGGTTAATAATGGGTATACTATGGTTAATAATGGGTATACTATGGTTAGGTTAATAATGGGTATACTATGGTTAGGGTAATAATGGGTATACTATGGTTAATAATGGGTATACTATGGTTAGGTTAATAATGGGTATAATATGGTTAGGGTAATAATGGGTATACTATGGTTAGGTTAATAATGGGCATACTATGGTTAGTGTAACGCTTTTGGTTTGGAGATGTAGCAGAGTCAGGCGCAGGACACAGGTTGAGTTCAAAACAGTCTTGTTTACTCAAAAAACACAAGCAAAAGCTCCAACAGCAAAACAACAGTGTGAGGAGAAACACCTCCAACAACCACTGAACAAAGAACAATCACGGACAAAACAGAAAGGGAAGCCAGAGGGTTAAATAAGGAACATAAATAGGGAATTGAAAACAGGTGAGTATAATTAGGACAAAACAAGACGAACAAGGAAACATGGATCGGTGGCGACTAGTAAGCCGGTGACGTCGACCGCCGAACGCCGCCCCGAACAAGGAGAGGGTCAGACTTCGGCGGAAGTTGTGACAGTTAGGGTAATAATGGGTATACTATGGTTAGGTTAATAATGGGTATACTATGGTTAGGGTAATAATGGGTATACTATGGTTAATAATGGGTATACTATGGTTAATAATGGGTATACTATGGTTAGGGTAATAATGGGTATACTATGGTTAGGTTAATAATGGGTATACTATGGTTAATAATGGGTATACTATGGTTAATAATGGGTATACTATGGTTAGGGTAATAATGGGTATACTATGGTTAGGTTAATAATGGGTATACTATGGTTAATAATGGGTATACTATGGTTAATAATGGGTATACTATGGTTAGGGTAATAATGGGTATACTATGGTTAATAATGGGTATACTATGGTTAGGTTAATAATGGGTATACTATGGTTAATAATGGGTATACTATGGTTAGGTTAATAATGGGTATACTATGGTTAGGGTAATAATGGGTATACTATGGTTAATAATGGGTATACTATGGTTAGGTTAATAATGGGTGTACTATGGTTAATAATGGGTATACTATGGTTAATAATGGGTATACTATGGTTAATAATGGGTATACTATGGTTAGGTTAATAATGGGTGTACTATGGTTAATAATGGGTATACTATGGTTAATAATGGGTATACTATGGTTAATAATGGGTATACTATGGTTAATAATGGGTATACTATGGTTAGGGTAATAATGGGTATACTATGGTTAGGGTAATAATGGGTATACTATGGTTAGGGTAATAATGGGTATACTATGGTTAATAATGGTATACTATGGTTAGGTTAATAATGGGTATACTATGGTTAATAATGGGTATACTATGGTTAGGTTAATAATGGGTATAATATGGTTAGGGTAATAATGGGTATACTATGGTTAGGTTAATAATGGGTATACTATGGTTAGGGTAATAATGGGTATACTATGGTTAGGTTAATAATGGGTATACTATGGTTAATCATGGGTATACTATGGTTAGGTTAATAATGGGTATACTATGGTTAGGTTAATAATGGGTATACTATGGTTAATAATGGGTATACTATGGTTAATAATGGGTATACTATGGTTAATAATGGGTATACTATGGTTAGGTTAATAATGGGTATACTATGGTTAATAATGGGTATAATATGGTTAGGGTAATAATGGGTATACTATGGTTAATAATGGGTATACTATGGTTAGGGTAATAATGGGTATACTATGGTTAATAATGGGTATACTATGGTTAATAATGGGTATACTATGGTTAATAATGGGTATACTATGGTTAGGTTAATAATGGGTATACTATGGTTAATAATGGGTATACTATGGTTAGGTTAATAATGGGTATACTATGGTTAATAATGGGTATACTATGGTTAGGGTAATAATGGGTATACTATGGTTAGGGTAATATTGGGTATACTATGGTTAGGTTAATAATGGGTATACTATGGTTAGGGTAATAATGGGTATACTATGGTTAGGGTAATAATGGGTATACTATGGTTAATAATGGGTATACTATGGTTAGGTTAATAATGGGT
The DNA here is from genome assembly GCF_901001165.1 of Salmo trutta. Classification (NCBI taxonomy): domain Eukaryota; kingdom Metazoa; phylum Chordata; class Actinopteri; order Salmoniformes; family Salmonidae; genus Salmo; species Salmo trutta. The sequence continues at coordinate 39,389,594 of NC_042989.1, forward strand.
ATACTATGGTTAATAATGGGTATACTATGGTTAATAATGGGTATACTATGGTTAGGGTAATAATGGGTATACTATGGTTAATAATGGGTATACTATGGTTAATAATGGGTATACTATGGTTAGGTTAATAATCGGTATACTATGGTTAGGTTAATAATGGGTATAATAAAGGGTAATAATGGGTATACTATGGTTAATAATGGGTATACTATGGTTAATAATGGGTATACTATGGTTAGGGTAATAATGGGTATACTATGGTTAATAATGGGTATACTATGGTTAGGGTAATAATGGGTATACTATGGTTAATAATGGGTATACTATGGTTAATAATGGGTATACTATGGTTAATAATGGGTATACTATGGTTAGGTTAATAATGGGTATACTATGGTTAGGTTAATAATGGGTATACTATGGTTAATAATGGGTATAATATGGTTAATAATGGGTAACTATGGTTAGGTTAATAATGGGTATACTATGGTTAATAATGGGTATACTATGGTTAATAATGGGTATACTATGGTTAGGGTAATAATGGGTATACTATGATTAATAATATGGTATACTATGGTTAATAATGGGTATACTATGGTTAGGGTAATAATGGGCATACTATGGTTAGGTTAATAATGGGTATACTATGGTTAATAATGGGTATACTATGGTTAGGGTAATAATGGGTATACTATGGTTAGGTTAATAATGGGTATACAATGGTTAGGTTAATAATGGTATACTATGGTTAGGTTAATAATGGGTATACTATGTTTAGGTTAATAATGGGTATACTATGGTTAATAATGGGTATACTATGGTTAATAATGGGTATACTATGGTTAATAATGGGTATACTATGGTTAGGGTAATAATGGGTATACTATGGTTAATAATGGGTATACTATGGTTAGGTTAATAATGGGTATACTATGGTTAGGGTAATAATGGGTATACTATGGTTAGGGTAATAATGGGTATACTATGGTTAATAATGGGTATACTATGGTTAGGGTAATAATGGGTATACTATGGTTAATAATGGGTATACTATGGTTAATAATGGGTATACTATGGTTAGGTTAATAATGGGTATACTATGGTTAGGTTAATAATGGGTATACTATGGTTAATAATGGGTATACAATGGTTAGGTTAATAATGGTATACTATGGTTAGGTTAATAATGTTATACTATGGTTAGTGTAATAATGGGTATAATTTGGTTAATAATGGGTATACTATGGTTAGGTTAACAATGGGTATACTATGGTTAATAATGGGTATACTATGGTTAGGGTAATAATGGGTATAATATAGTTAATAATGGGTATACTATGGTTAGGTTAATAATGGGTATACTATGGTTAGGTTAATAATGGGTATACTATGGTTAGGTTAATAATGGGTATACTATGGTTAGGGTAATAACGGGTACACTATGCAGACAATTGGAGGTCAGTAAAGTATAATAGTCCAGGAAATTAAATGAAATTCCTTTAACCTCACGTAACCAGTAGCCAGGTTACTATTTCCAGTTTATGTAATACAATGTATGTACCCTTTGGACCCTGCTTAAAAGTAGTGCACGATATAGGGAATAGGGAGCCATTTGGGAAGTATCCAATGTAGTGCACGATATAGGGAATAGGGAGCCATTTGGGAAGTATCCTATGGTGACTGACCTCAGAGTGCAGGTGGAGCCGTAGCTGCTGCTGGTCCGGTCAGTTATGTCATAAAGAGTTGGTTTTTGACTCTGTCTATCCTTCCCCGAACATGGCCCTGCGCGACCAATACCTGTACTCTCTCAGCTCCTCTGTCTGTAACTGGCTACATAAAGACAGATCAGTTGAGCCTTTGCCCTCTCCAGTCTACACCAGGATCCCTTTGAGGTACTGTAGAAGTGTTTCTGTCTCATCTGAAAGACTCACAAAGTTTTATACATAGTATTATTTTAGATAATATAAAATCATGCTATTTAGCAGACGCTTTTATCTAAGGTGACTTATCCCCCAACGAGCCAGGGACAGTCTGACCATGTCTCTCTCGAATCCCCAACGAGCCAGGGACAGTCTGACCATGTCTCTCTCCCCAACGAGCCAGGGACAGTCTGACCATGTCTCTCTCCCCAACGAGTCAGGGACAGTCTGACCATGTCTCTCTCCCCAACGAGTCAGGGACAGTCTGACCATGTCTCTCTCGTATCCCCAACGAGCCAGGGACAGCCTGACCATGTCTCTCTCGAATCCCCAACGAGTCAGGGACAGTCTGACCATGTCTCTCTCGAATCCCCAACGAGTCAGGGACAGTCTGACCATGTCTCTCTCGAATCCCCAACGAGTCAGGGACAGTCTGACCATGTCTCTCTCGAATCCCCAACGAGCTAGGGACAGTCTGACCATGTCTCTCTCCCCAACGAGCCAGGGACAGTCTGACCATGTCTCTCTCTCTCCCCAACGAGCCAGGGACAGTCTGACCATGTCTCTCTTGAATCCCCAACGAGTCAGGGACAGTCTAACCATGTCTCTCTCCCCAACGAGTCAGGGACAGTCTGACCATGTCTCTCTCCCCAACGACCCAGGGACAGCCTGACCATGTCTCTCTCCCCAACGAGTCAGGGACAGCCTGACCATTTCTCTCTCCCCAACGAGTCAGGGACAGTCTAACCATGTCTCTCTCCCCAACGAGCCAGGGACAGTCTGACCATGTCTCTCTCAAATCCCCAATGAGTCAGGGACAGTCTGACCATGTCTCTCTCCCCAACGAGTCAGGGACAGTCTGACCATGTCTCTCTCGAATCCCCAACGAGTCAGGGACAGTCTGACCATGTCTCTCTCGAATCCCCAACGAGCCAGGGACAGCCTGACCATGTCTCTCTCCCCAATGAGCCAGGGACAGTCTGACCATGTCTCTCTCGTATCCCCAACGAGTCAGGGACAGTCTGACCATGTCTCCCTCCCCAACGAGCCAGGGACAGTCTGACCATGTCTCTCTCATATCCCCAACGAGTCAGGGACAGTCTAACCATGTCTCTCTCCCCAACGAGTCAGGGACAGTCTGACCATGTCTCTCTCCCCAACGAGTCAGGGACAGTCTGACCATGTCTCTCTCGTATCCCCAACGAGTCAGGGACAGCCTGACCATGTCTCTCTCCCCAACGAGTCAGGGACAGTCTGACCATGTCTCTCTCCCCAACGAGTCAGGGACAGTCTGACCATGTCTCTCTCCCCAACGAGTCAGGGACAGCCTGACCATGTCTCTCTCGTATCCCCAACGAGTCAGGGACAGCCTGACCATGTCTCTCTCGTATCCCCAACGAGTCAGGGACAGCCTGACCATGTCTCTCTCCCCAATGAGTCAGGGACAGTCTGACCATGTCTCTCTCCCCAACGAGTCAGGGACAGCCTGACCATGTCTCTCTCGTATCCCCAACGAGTCAGGGACAGTCTAACAATGTCTCTCTCGACTCCCCAACGAGCCAGGGACAGTCTGACCATGTCTCTCTCGTATCCCCAACGAGTCAGGGACAGCCTGACCATGTCTCTCTCGTATCCCCAAACTATAGTTTTGGCAAGTTGATTAGGACATCTACTTTGTGCATGACACAAGTATTTTTTCCAACAATTGTTTACAGAGATTATTTCACTTATAATTAACTGTATCACAGTTGACTGTGCCTTTAAACAGCTTGAAAAATTCCAGAAAATTATGTTATGGCTTTAGAAGCTAATTGACATCATTTGAGTCAATTGGAGGTGTACCTGTGGATATATTTCAAGGCCTACCTTCAAACTCAGTGCCTCTGCTTGGCATCATGGAAAAATCCAAATAAATCAGCCAAGACCTCAAAAAAGAAATTGTAGACCTCCACAAGTCTGCAGGAGGGACTGGTGCACTTCACAAAATAGATGGCATCATGAGGGAGGAAAATGATGTGGATATATTGAAGCAACATCTCAAGACATCAGTCAGGAAGTTAAAGCTTGGTCGCAAATGGGTCTTCCAAATGGACAATGACCCCAAGCATACTTTCAAAGTTGTGGCAAAATGGCTTAAGGACAACAAAGTCAAGGTATTGGAGTGGCCTTCACAAAGCCCTGACCTCAATCCTATAGAGAATTGGTGGGCAGAACTGAAAAAGCGTGTGCGATCAAGGAGGCCTACAAACCTGACTCAGTTACACCAGCTCTGTCAGGAAGAATGGGCCAAAATTCACCCAACTTACTGTGGGAAGCTTGTGGAAGGCTACCCGAAACGTTTGACCCAAGTTAAACAATTTAAAGGCAGTGCTACCAAATACTAATTGAGTGTATGCAAACTTCTGACCCACTGGGAATGTGATGAAAGAAATAAAAGCTGAAATAAATCATTCTCTCTCTCTTAAAATAAAGGCTAAAATGTATGTAAACTTCCGACTTCAACTGTAGATGCAACAATGGATACATTTTTCCAGCAGATATTGACTGAAATAATTGCACATAACATTTTACTGGGGGTTTTGGCGGGTATTCAATTTATTGTTTAATACCATTTTTAAAAATCTATAATTTGTATATATTTTTTTTATTGGTTTTTAAAATCTTACAATGTACGCACACATGTTCTTATTGTATCAGATACATATTTTAAAAAATCTGATAAAATAAAGACTTATATGTATCTAATTTACATAAATACACTGGGTTAATTTGCATTTATGAGCACATTAACATAAATGATTGGAACAGGACTGCAACCACCAAACCCCTACTCTGTTACCCTACCTGCTCTGTCTATTCTACCTGCTCTCACCTGCTCTGTCTGCCCTACCTGTACTCACCTGCTCTGTCTACCCTACCTGTACTCACCTGCTCTGTCCACCCTACCTGCACTCACCTGCTCTGTCCACCCTACCTGCTCTCACCTGCTCTGTCTACCCTACCTGTACTCACCTGCTCTGTCTACCCTACCTGCACTCACCTGCTCTGTCTACCCTACCTGCTCTCACCTGCTCTGCCTACCCTACCTGTACTCACCTGCTCTGTCCACCCTACCTGCACCCACCTGCTCTGTCTGTCCTACCCGCACTCACCTGCTCTGTCTACCCTACCTGCACTCACCTGCTCTCTCACCCTACCTGCTCCGTCTACCCTACCTGCACTCACCTTCTCTGTCAACCCTACCTGCTCTGTTTACCCTACCTGCACTCACCTGCTCTGTCTACCCTACCTGCACTCACCTGCTCTGTTAACCTTCCTGCTCTGTCTATCCTACCTGCTCTCACCTGCTCTGTTACCCTACCTGCTCTGTCAACCCTACCTGTACTCACCTGCTCTGTCTACCCTACCTGCACTCACCTGCTCTGTTACCCTACCTGCTCTGTCTACCTTACCTGTACTCACCTGCTCAGTCTACCCTACCCGCACTCACCTGCTCTGTCTACCCTACCTGCTCTGTTACCCTACCTGCTCGGTCTACCCTACCTGTACTCACCTGCTCTGTCTACCCTACCTGTACTCACCTGCTCTGTCTACCCTACCTGTACTCACCTGCTCTGTCTACCCTACCTGTACTCACCTGCTCTGTCCACCCTACCTGTACTCACCTGCTCAGTCTACCCTACCCGCACTCACCTGCTCTGTCTACCCTACCTGTACTCACCTGCTCTGTTACCCTACCTGCTCTGTCTACCCTACCTGTACTCACCTGCTCTGTCTACCCTACCTGTACTCACCTGCTCTGTCTACCCTACCTGTACTCACCTGCTCCAACTACCCTACCTGTACTCACCTGCTCTGTAACCCTACCTGCTCTGTCTACCCTACCTGCACTCACCTGCTCTGTCTACCCTACCTGTATTCACCTGCTCTGTTACCCTACCTGCTCTGTCTACCCTACCTGTACTCACCTGCTCTGTCCACCCTACCTGCTCAGTCTACCCTACCTGTACTCACCTGCTCTGATACCCTACCTGCTCTGTCTACCCTACCTGTACTCACCTGCTCTGGTACACTACCTGCTCTGTCTACCCTACCTGCACTCACCTGCTCTGTCTACCCTACCAGTACTCACCTGCTCTGGTTACCCTACCTGCTCTGTCTACCCTACCTCCACTCACCTGCTCTGTTACCCTACCTTTACTCACCTGCTCTGTTACCCTACCTGCTCTGTCTATCCTACCTGAACTTACCTGCTCTGTTACCCTACCTGCTCTGTCTACCCTACCTGCTCAGTCTACCCTACCTGCACTCACCTGCTCTGTTACCCTACCTGCTCTGTCTACCCTACCTGCTCTGGCTACCCTACCTTTACTCACCTGCTCTGTTACCCTACCTGCTCTGTCTATCCTACCTGCTCTCACCTGCTCTGTGACCCTACCTCCACTCACCTGCTCTGTTACCCTACCTGCTCTGTCTACCCTACCTGCACTCACCTGCTCTGTCTACCCTACCTGTACTCACCTGCTCTGTTACCCTACCTGCTCTGTCTACCCTACCTGCACTCACCTGCTCTGTGACCCTACCTCCACTCACCTGCTCTGTTACCCTACCAGCTCTGTCTGCCCTACCTGCACTCACCTGCTCTGTCTACCCTACCTGTACTCACCTGCTCTGTTACCCTACCTGCTCTGTCGACCCTACCTGCACTCACCTGCTCTGTGACCCTACCTCCACTCACCTGCTCTGTTACCCTACCTGCTCTGTCTACCCTACCTGCACTCACCTTCTCTGTCTACCCTACCTGAACTCACCTGCTCTGTTACCCTACCTGCTCTGTGTACCCTACCTGCACTCACCTGCTCTGTCTACCCTACCTGCACTGTCTACCCTACCTGCACTCACCTGCTCTGTCTACCCTACCTGCACTCACCTGCTCTGTTACCCTACCTGCTCTGTTTACCCTACCTGCACTCACCTGCTCTGTGACCCTACCTCCACTCACCTGCTCTGTTACCCTACCTGCTCTGTCTACCCTACCTGCACTCACCTGCTCTGTCTACCCTACCTGTACTCACCTGCTCTGTTACCCTACCTGCTCTGTCTACCCTACCTGCACTCACCTGCTCTGTGACCCTACCTCCACTCACCTGCTCTGTTACCCTACCTGCACTCACCTGCTCTGTTTACCCTACCTGCACTCACCTGCTCTGTGACCCTACCTGCACTCACCTGCTCTGTTTACCCTACCTGCACTCACCTGCTCTGTGACCCTACCTGCACTCACCTGCTCTGTCTACCCTACCTGCACTCACCTGCTCTGTGACCCTACCTCCACTCACCTGCTCTGTCTACCCTACCTGCACTCACCTGCTCTGTTTACCCTACCTCCACTCACCTGCTCTGTTACCCTACCTGCACTCACCTGCTCTGTTACCCTACCTGCACTCACCTGCTCTGTGACCCTACCACCACTCACCTGCTCTGTTACCCTACCTGCACTCACCTGCTCTGTCTACCCTACCTCCACTCACCTGCTCTGTTACCCTACCTCCACTCACCTGCTCTGTTACCCTACCTGTACTCACCTGCTCTGTCCACCCTACCTGCACTCACCTGCTCTGTTACCCTACCTGTACTCACCTGCTCGGTTTACCCTACCTCCACTCACCTGCTCTGTTACCCTACCTGCACTCACCTGCTCTGTCTACCCTACCTGTACTCACCTGCTCTGTCTACCCTACCTGAACTCACCTGCTCTGTCTACCCTACCTGCACTCACCTGCTCTGTTTACCCTACCTGTACTCACCTGCTCTGTAACCCTACATGCTCTGTTCACCCTACCTGCACTCACCTGCTCTGTCTACCCTACCTGTACTCACCTGCTCTGTCTACCCTACCTGTACTCACCTGCTCTGTCACCCTACCTGTACTCACCTGCTCTGTCTACCCTACCTGCACTCACCTGCTATGTTACCCTACCTTTACTCACCTGCTCTGTTACCCTACCTGCACTCACCTGCTCTGTTTACCCTACCTCCACTCACCTGCTCTGTTACCCTACCTGCACTCACCTGCTCTGTTTACCCTACCTGCACTCACCTGCTCTGTCTACCCTACCTGCACTCACCTGCTCTGTCTACCCTACCTCCACTCACCTGCTCTGTTACCCTACCTGTACTCACCTGCTCTGTTTACCCTACCTCCACTCACCTGCTATGATACCCTACCTGCACTCACCTGCTCTGTTACCCTACCTGCACTCATCTGCTCTGTTTACCCTACCTCCACTCACCTGCTCTGTTACCCTACCTGCACTCACCTGCTCTGTCTACCCTACCTGCACTCACCTGCTCTCTACCCTACCTGCACTCACCTGCTCTGTTACCCTACCTGCACTCACCTGCTCTGTCTACCCTACCTCCACTCAACTGCTCTGTTAACCCTACCTCCACTCACCTGCTCTGTTTACCCTACCTCCACTCACCTGCTCTGTTTACCCTACCTCCACTCACCTGCTCTGTGACCCTACCTGCACTCACCTGCTCTGTCTACCCTACCTGCACTCACCTGCTCTGTGACCCTACCTGCACTCACCTGCTCTGTGACCCTACCTGCACTCACCTGCTCTGTGACCCTACCTGCACTCACCTGCTCTGTGACCCTACCTGCACTCACCTGCTCTGTGACCCTACCTGCACTCACCTGCTCTGTGACCCTACCTGCACTCACCTGCTCTGTGACCCTACCTGCACTCACCTGCTCTGTGACCCTACCTCCACTCACCTGCTCTGTGACCCTACCTGCACTCACCTGCTCTGTGACCCTACCTGCACTCACCTGCTCTGTGACCCTACCTGCACTCACCTGCTCTGTGACCCTACCTGCACTCACCTGCTCTGTGACCCTACCTGCACTCACCTGCTCTGTGACCCTACCTGCACTCACCTGCTCTGTGACCCTACCTGCACTCACCTGCTCTGTGACCCTACCTGCACTCACCTGCTTTGTGACTCTACCTGCACTCACATGCTCTGTGACCCTACCTGCACTCACCTGCTCTGTTACCCTACCTGCACTCACCTGCTCTGTTTACCCTACCTCCACTCACCTGCTCTGTTACCCTACCTGCACTCACCTGCTCTGTTTACCCTACCTGCACTCACCTGCTCTGTCTACCCTACCTGCACTCACCTGCTCTGTCTACCCTACCTCCACTCACCTGCTCTGTTACCCTACCTGTGCTCACCTGCTCTGTTTACCCTACCTCCACTCACCTGCTCTGTTACCCTACCTGCACTCACCTGCTCTGTTACCCTACCTGCACTCACCTGCTCTGTTTACCCTACCTCCACTCACCTGCTCTGTTTACCCTACCTCCACTCACCTGCTCTGTCTACCCTACCTCCACTCACCTGCTCTGTTTACCCTACCTCCACTCACCTGCTCTGTCTACCCTACCTGCACTCACCTGCTCTGTCTACCCTACCTGCACTCACCTGCTCTGTGACCCTACCTGCACTCACCTGCTCTGTGACCCTACCTGCACTCACCTGCTCTGTGACCCTACCTGCACTCACCTGCTCTGTGACCCTACCTGCACTCACCTGCTCTGTGACCCTACCTGCACTCACCTGCTCTGTGACCCTACCTGCACTCACCTGCTCTGTGACCCTACCTGCACTCACCTGCTCTGTGACCCTACCTGCACTCACCTGCTCTGTGACCCTACCTGCACTCACCTGCTCTGTCTACCCTACCTCCACTCACCTGCTCTGTGACCCTACCTGCACTCACCTGCTCTGTCTACCCTACCTGTACTCACCTGCTCTGTGACCCTACCTGCACTCACCTGCTCTGTCTACCCTACCTCCACTCACCTGCTCTGTCTACCCTACCTGCACTCACCTGCTCTGTCTACCCTACCTGTACTCACCTGCTCTGTGACCCTACCTGCACTCACCTGCTCTGTCTACCTTACCTCCACTCACCTGCTCTGTGACCCTACCTGTACTCACCTGCTCCGTCTACCCTACCTGCACTCACCTGCTCTGTCTACCCTACCTGCACTCACCTGCTCTGTCTACCCTACCTGCACTCACCTGCTCTGTTTACCCTACCTGCACTCACCTGCTCTGTCTACCCTACCTGTACTCACCTGCTCTGTCTACCCTACCTGCACTCACCTGCTCTGTCTACCCTACCTGCACTCACCTGCTCTGTCCACCCTACCTGCACTCACCTGCTCTGTCTACCCTACCTGCACTCACCTGCTCTGTCTACCCTACCTGCACTCACCTGCTCTGTCTACCCTACCTGTACTCACCTGCTCTGTCCACCCTACCTGCTCTCACCTGCGTTGTCTAGACTGCCTCATTAATTACTGTTCTTGTCACGTTCTGTTGCATAATTCAACAAGTGTGTCAATAGCAAAATGCCCTCGGATTAAAAATCTACGTGCTTGGCTCTAGATTACACGTATCTAAACATCAACCATAAAATAACTAGAATCCGAGTGTTCATTTTTACAATTTGCTTTAATTTCAGCGCATGTAATTTGTAAATATTTCGACTGTCCTCAATTATTAAAAAAAATCTATTCTACCAAAAATGAACTCCCATTAAAATATTTTATTTAACCTTTATATAACTAGGCAAGCCAGTTAAGAACAAATTCTTATTTACAATGACAGCCAATTGTGTGCCGCTCTATGGGACTCCAGATCACAGCCGGTTGTGATACAGCCCGGGATTGAACCAGGGTCTGAAGTTACACCTTTAGCACTGAGATGCAGTGCCTTAAACCGCTGCGCCACTCGGGAGCCTTGAAACAAAGTGATCTTTCTTCTCTTTCTTGTGATGTATGTGTTTCGAGAGGGTGCATTAAATCCCAGACAAAGATCTAGCGTTCTTATAGATTCAACAGGAAGCCAACGTATTCCATTCAGGGGTGTGTTTGACAGGTCATTACAAATATTTCCCGCAGTCGTAACGTTAACAGGAAGAAGAGAAAAAAAAAATACCCGAGTATGAAAGAGTCGCAGGAGTAAAATGAAATCAATCAGTCCAGTGAGATTTAAATGACACGTGGATTTTGCACACCTCAAACACAAGAAATAGAGATCTGGAAAAAGACAGATCCTCAAGTGGTCGGGGCCAGCGTGTTGCTAGCAGAAGTCTTTGTTGTGATCAGAGAGGAAGAGGAAGAGACCCAACTCAGCAGAAAATATGTCTCCCTCCAGCCGGTGGAGATTTGTCGTTATTTCACACGCCAAGCAATGAGTTTTTATACGGAGGTCAATGAAAGGGTGTCGAATTTGGTCAACAACAAAAAAATGTATGGTTTATTTGCTACGTGAGGTTTATTTGAACGAATAGACGTTTTGTAATGCTTAAGTTGTTACGAGTGTACTGATATAAGTAGGACGCATGACATTCCGGCAATACAGACAAAAAAACACTATATCTCTAGATGGCTATCCATATTCATGGCATGAGGCTAGTAGCATAGCATCTCTCTCCAGTGAACACAGGCGGGTTGACATCAACAACCCTCATCGAATATTCAAAAAAAGGATTACATTAATGAGATGTATTCACCAAATCAAAGAAAGGACAGGCCGGAACTAGACTGCCCGCCGTGCCGCTTTGTGGACAAAGACTCCCATTGTTAGGGAGACATGCATCTTGTCAGTATATGCATAATCTTGGTTGTAAACTCAATTAACAAGGCCACTGGCTGCGTTCAAGCTCTACTGGGTGCTCTACCGTTCTCCCCCCGTCCCCCTCTCCTCTCGTCCCCCCCGTCCCCCTCTCCTCTCGTCCCCCCGTCCCCCTCTCCTCTCATCCCCCCGTCCCCCTCTCCTCTCGTCCCCCCGTCCCCCTCTCCTCTCGTCCCCTCTCCTCTCGTCCCCCCGTCCCCCTCTCCTCTCGTCCCCCCGTCCCCCTCTCCTCTCGTCCCCCGGTCCCCCTCTCCCCCCGTCCCCCTCTCCCCCCGTCCCCCTCTCCCCCGTCCCCCTCTCCTCTCGTCCCCCCGTCCCCCTCTCCTCTCATCCCCCCCATCCCCCTCTCCTCTCGTCCCCCTCTCCTCTCGTCCCCCGGTCCCCCTCTCCTCTCCTCTCGTCCCCCTCTCCTCTCGTCCCCCTCTCCTCTCCTCTCGTCCCCCTCTCCTCTCATTGCCCCGTCCCCCTCTCCTCTCCTCTCGTCCCCCTCTCCTCTCGTCCCCCAGTCCCCCTCTCCTCTCCTCTCGTCCCCCTCTCCTCTCGTCCCCCGGTCCCCCTCTCCTCTCCTCTCGTCCCCCTCTCCTCTCGTCCCCCGGTCCCCCTCTCCTCTCCTCTGCTATAGACGGGTTGGTTGTTCAGCAACAAAACCGAAGCGTTCGCAACTATAGGGAAAAACAGACTGAGATTGTTGACCACATGTAACCTATATTTCGTCAAACAATGTTTATTTAATAAATGTTTAACAATAAATGTGCACATTGATCACTCAGTTGTTGGTTAGCTAGCTAGTGAATTTTTTTGCAATATTAGCATAGACATGACATCAGTCCAAACAAGACATGGTATCAAGACATGGTATCAAGACATGGTATCAAGACATGGTATCAAGACATGGTATCAAGACATGGTATCAAGACATGGTATCAAGACATGGTAACAAGACATGGTAACAAGACATGGTATCAAGACATGGTATCAAGACATGGTATCAAGACATGGTATCAAGACATGGTAACAAGACATGGTATCAAGACATGGTATCAAGACATGGTATCAAGACATGGTATCAAGAACAAATTGAAACTAGCTGAAACGAGCTGCCTTAGATTCCCCACATGGCAGCTTCTTGTTATTGTTGGTAGCTGTCTGGCCAGAATCACAAGGCCTAAGTAACTTGGAGCTCATTAATGGGGTAATGCTTGGATGGTCTACATTGTATCTGGCCATCCAGAATCACAACAACACACAGCCTTCTGCACAGCCTTCTGCTCCATTGAAACGGTCACATTGTTTTCATGATGTTGTCAGCTAACCCGTCTATATGCACTGACTAAATCACTGGTTGATTAGTTAGTATGGTATAGTTATTACCCCCATTCCTCTTCAAGCTTGTATTTCTTTTTTGTAGATTTACACAATATTCTTGCTTCCACCTCTGAGCTCAATAGCAATGATTTAATCTGTTGTGAGATGTATCTTCCATATCAACTTTTAGTACTATGCAGATACACATCAAATTTATTCTGTAAAGTTAGTTCCTCTACATCAAACTGCATCCCATCATGTGTCAAAGGTAATGCTTCATTCTTACGACCAAGCCAGCTGGAAGTCGTCGTGCCACAGCCAAGCCAGACCCCTGCTATGGGCTGTATCCACCTGGGCTGTATCCATATATCGTGTGTATCCCAAATGGCACCCTATTCCCCAATAGATTGTGCACTACTTTTTTGACCAGAGCCCTGTTAAGATAGTGAGCTAAATAGGGATTAGGGTGTCATTAGAGGTGGCACGCCTGGTTGTCTCATCATCCAGTAAGGCTGATTGGATTAGGTAAAGCCTTGCCACTCGACCACGTAATGACTCTGGGGTGTAGCGACAGTTGATCAAACTCCCAGTGCTGGGTGGAGGCTGATGGGGGCTGTTTCCACCCTCATCGTAAGTGTCTCGCTGTAAGGGTAAACTGGTATTGGAATGTGAACTCGTTATTCGCTTGGCTAGGGTTTTTAGGGTGAATATACAGTACCAGTCAAACGTTTGGACACACCTACTCATTCAAGGATGTTTTTCTTTATTTTTACTATTTTCTACATCGTAGAATAATAGTGAAGACATCAAAACTATGAAATAACACATGTAGAATCATGTAGTAACCCGAAAAAATGTTAAACAAATCAAAATATATTTATATTTGAGATTCTTCAAAGTAGCCACCCTTTGCCTTGATTCCATATGTGTTATTTCATAGTTTTGATGTTTTCACTATTATTCAAAATAGTAAAAATAAAGAAAAACCCTTGAATGAGTAGGTGTGTCCAAACTTTTGACTGGTACTCTCTCTCTGTGTGTGTGTGTGTGTGTGTGTGTGTGTGTGTGTGTGTGTGTGTGTGTGTGTGTGTGTGTGTGTGTGTGTGTGTGTGTGTGTGTGTGTGTGTGTGTGTCCAGGGTGCTGTGCTATGGAGTATGTTATTATTATGGGGTTCTCTCTCTTTCTCTCTCTCTATATATATGTATGTATGTATGTATGTATGTATGTATGTATGTATGTATGTATGTATGTATGTATGTATGTATAAACTCAGCAAAAAAGAAATGTCCTCTCACTGTCAACTGCGTTTATTTTCAGCAAACTTAACATGTGTAATTATTTGTATGAACATAACAAGATTCAACAACTGAGACATAAACTGAACAAGTTCCACAGACATGTGACTGACAGAAAGGGGGGGTCAAAATCAAAAGTAACAGTCAGTAACTGGTGTGGCCACCAGCTGCATTAAGTACTGCAGTGCATCTCCTCCTCATGGACTGCACCAGATTTGCCAGTTCTTGCTGTGAGATGTTACCCCACTCTTCCACCAAGGCACCTGCAAGTTCCCAGACATTTCTGGGGGAATTGGCCCTAGCCATCACCCTCCGATCCAACAGGTCCCAGACGTGCTCAATGGGATTGAGATCCGGGCTCTTCACTGGCCATGGCAGAACACTGACATTCCTGTCTTGCAGGAAATCACGCACAGAACGAGCAGTATGGCTGGTGGCATTGTCATGCTGGAGGGTCATGTTAGGATGAGCCTGCAGGAAGGGTACCACATGAGGGAGGAGGATGTCTTCCCTGTAACGCACAGCGTTGAGATTGCCTGCAATGACAACAAGCTCAGTCCGATGATGCTGTGACACACCATGACGGACCCTCCACCTCCAGGTGGAGGGTTACACGTGGTCTGACACTGTGAGGACAATCAGCTGTCCGTCCTGTCTCCCTGTAGCACTGTCTTAGGCGTCTCACAGTACGGACATTGCAATTTATTGCCCTGGCCACATCTGCAGTCCTCACACCTCCTTGCAGCATGCCTAAGGCACGTTCACGCAGATGAGCAGGGACCCTGGGAATTTTTCTTTTGATGTTTTTCAGAGTCAGTAGAAAAGTCTCTTTAGTGTCCTAAGTTTTCATAACTGTGACCTTAATTGCCTACCATCTGTAAGCTGTTAGTGTCTTAATGACCGTTCCACAGGTGCATGTTCATTAATTGTTTATGGTTCATTGAACAAGCATGGGAAACAGTGTTTAAACCCTTTACAATGAAGATCTGTGAAGTTATCTGGATTTTTACTAATTATCTGAAAGACACCGTCCTGAAAAAGGGCTGTTTCTTTTTTTGCTGAGTTTATATATATATATATATATCTATAGAGGGAGGGAGAGGGGTAGGAGAGAGAGAGATCTTTATCTCACTCTCTGTGTGTGTTCAGGGCAGGGTACTGTCCTATAACTGTGCTAACTCTGTCTCCAGGGCAGGGTGCTGTCCTATAACTGTGCTAACTCTGTCTCCAGGGCAGGGTGCTGTCCTATAACTGTGCTAACTCTGTCTCCAGGGCAGGGTGCTGTCCTATAACTGTGCTAACTCTGTCTCCAGGGCAGGGTGCTGTCCTATAACTGTGCTAACTCTGTCTCCAGGGCAGGGTGCTGTCCTATAACTGTGCTAACTGTCTCCAGGGCAGGGTGCTGTCCTATAACTGTGCTAACTGTCTCCAGGGCAGGGTGCTGTCCTATAACTGTGCTAACTCTGTCTCCAGGGCAGGGTGCTGTCCTATAACTGTGCTAACTCTGTCTCCAGGGCAGGGTGCTGTCCTATAACTGTGCTAACTCTGTCTCCAGGGCAGGGTGCTGTCCTATAACTGTGCTAACTCTGTCTCCAGGGCAGGGTGCTGTCCTATGGGATGGATGACGGCCAGCAGGATCAGTACGAGGAGCGTCTGAAGGAGGTATTTGAGAGTTTCGACACCAGTGGCGCCGGGTCGCTGTGCCCCGAGGAGCTATCTGACTTGTGCCAGGCCCTGCACCTGGAGGATTCCACCCCCGCACTGCTCCATGCCCTGCTGCAGAACCAGGACAGACTCACTGGCAGGGTAAGCCCCTACACCTGGGCCTGTTAATTAAGGTTGGAAGAGAACGGACTGAACCAGGGAGGGACTACCAGAACTTGTCTAATAAGAAACACTTTTTTTTTTTGTAAAACATTTTTGCTACGTTTTGCACTAATGAATACAACATTGCTACAACTAAGGATATGGTCAGCGTTAAGTTAGTGTTAATGTTAACTAATGTTAACTAACTGGTGTTGTTAGCTCAGGATATAGGCTACTCTGTCTTCATCTTTTAGCTGTGGTTGAATGAACCTAGGTTGGAGAGTGAGGTGGTGATTGTGTTTAAGGCGTCCAATCAAAAACACATCTTTTTTGACCAATGGGTAAAATAGAATGTTAATTGTGTAGATAATCCTCTTAAGAAAAACCAATGGTCCAAACCTCATGTCTTTATCATAATCCGTTCAACACTTTCTACCCTCGTAGGAGGGCCAGAATCAGGGTGACTAAATCAATGGAGGCCAGAGGAAAGAAAGTGGACAAAAATCTGGAAAATTGCATCAGCTAGGCTGGATTCTGTGGGAAAACGCCTCATCTTTCTTCTCGAATTCGCAGGACATAAAACGATATAGGTATAGGTGAGATGGATATCGATTTTGAGACATGACATAAACAGTAACAGTCAAAAGTTTGCACCAACCTACTCATTCCAGGGTTTTTCTTTATTTTTACTATTTTCTACATTGTAGAATAATAATAGTGAAGACATCAAAACTATGAAATAGCACATATGGAATAGTAACCAAAAAATTGTTAAACAAATCAAAATATATTTTATATTTGAGATTCTTCAAAGTAGTCACCCTTTACCTTGATGACAGCTTTGCACACTCTTGGCATTCTCTCAACCAGCTTCATGAGGTTGTCACCTGGAATGCATTTCAATTAACAGGTGTGCCTTCTTAAAAGTTCATTTGTGGAATTTCTTTCCTTAATGCGTTTGAGCCAATCAGTTGTGTTGTGACAAGGTAGGGGTGGTATACAGAAGATAACCCTATTTGGTAAAAGACAGAGTCCATATTATGGCAAGAACAGCTCAAATAAGAAAAAAGAAATGACAGTCCATCATTACTTTAAGACATGAAGGTCAGTCAATACGGAACATTTCAAGAATTTAGAAAGATTTTTCAAGTGCAGTCGCAAAAACCACCAAGCGCTATGATGAAACTGGCTCTCATGGCCTTCATGGTGGAAATACTGCAAATAAATCACTACTAAAAGACACCAATAAGAAGAAGAGACTTGCCTGGGCCGGTGGATATCTGTCCTTTGTACTGATGAGTCCGAATTTGAGATTTTTGGTTCCAACCGCCATGTCCTTGTGAAACGCCGAGTATGTGAACGGATGATCTCCGCATTTGTGGTTCCCACCGTGAAGCATGGAGGAGGAGGAGGTGTCATGGTGTGGGGGTGCTTTGCTGGTGACACTGTCTCTGATTTATTTAGAATTCAAGGCACACTTAACCAGCATGGCTACCACAACATTCTGCAGCAATATGCCATCCCATCTGGATGGGGGTTTAGTGTGATACAGGCTCTATGTTTAGAGGGATACAGGCTCTATGTTTAGTGTGATACAGGCTCTATGTTTAGTAGGATACAGGCTCTATGTTTAGTGGGATACAGGCTCTGTGTTTAGGGGGATACAGGCTCTATGTTTAGTGTGATGCAGGCTCTATGTTTAGTGGGATACAGGCTCCATGTTTAGTGGGATACAGCCTCTGTGTTTAGGGGGATACAGGCTCTATGTTTAGTGTGATACAGGCTCTATGTTTAGGGGGATACAGGCTCTATGTTTAGTGGGATACAGGCTCTATGTTTAGTGCGATACAGGCTCTATGTTTAGTGGGATAGAGGCTCTATGTTTAGTGGGATACAGGCTCTATGTTTAGTGGGATACAGGCTCTATGTTTAGTGGGATACAGGCTCTATGTTTAGTGGGATACAGGCTCTATGTTTAGTGGGATACAGGCTCTATGTTTAGTGGGATAGAGGCTCTATGTTTAGTGCGATACAGGCTCTATGTTTAGTGGGATAGAGGCTCTATGTTTAGTGGGATACAGGCTCTATGTTTAGTGGGATACAGGCTCTATGTTTAGTGGGATACAGGCTCTATGTTTAGTGGGATACAGGCTCTATGTTTAGTGGGATACAGGCTCTATGTTTAGTGGGATACAGGCTCTATGTTTAGTGGGATACAGGCTCTATGTTTAGTGGGATACAGGCTCTATGTTTAGTGGGATACAGGCTCTATGTTTAGTGGGATACAGGCTCTATGTTTAGTGGGATACAGGCTCTATGTTTAGTTGGATACAGGTTCACCTCTTGGCTCTACTCCTATCCTCAGATAGCTGCTCTGGTCTGACTCTCTATAGGGTGTGTGCCTCAGGTTTTTGTGGCCAGCCAGGGAGCCAGTCAGCCAGGGAGCCAGTCAGCCAGGGATCCAGTCAGCCAGGGAGCCAGGGAGCCAGTCAGCCAGGGAGCCAGTCAACCAGGGAGCCAGTCAGCCAGGGAGCCAGTCAGCCAGGGAGCCAGTCAGCCAGGGAGCCAGTCAGCCAAGGTGCCAGTCAGTTAGGGAACCAGTCAGCCAGGGAGCCAGTCAGGCAGGGAGCCAGTCAGGCAGGGAGCCAGTCAACCAGGGAGCCAGTCAACCAGGGAGCCAGTCAGCCAGGGAGCCAGTCAGCCAGGGAGCCAGTCAGCCAGGGAGCCAGTCAACCAGGGAGCCAGTCAGCCAGGGAGCCAGTCAGTTAGGGAACCAGTCAGCCAGGGAGCCAGTCAGGCAGGGAACCAGGGCCAGTCTCCTGGTGCTTTGTTAGCCGTCTTGTTTTAGAGAGAAATTAGACCCTTTCATTGGCCTTCTCATCCCAGGTGTCTGTTGTCATAACAACCAGGCTAATCAACATTCGCAAGTGAAGTGTGTCTGTTCGAGAGGGTGTTTGAAGAGGAAAATGCCCCTCTTGCTTTGTTCGGCCTGAAATAGGAATGACATTGGTTAAATCTTTTGTTATCGTGTATCCCCCATGCCTGGTCAAAATAAAATATCGCTTCAATTTTATTAATAGTAAAATTCACTCATAGCTGCCCACCGCCAAAATCTGGCAGGTTAGCCCATGAGTTACTTTGTATGGTTGGGTGGATGGATTCCCCCAAAATAAGCCCACATTACTCATAACTAGAGGTGTGACGGTTCACTAAACCCAGGTACGTATTGTGGTTTTGAGGTCACGGTTCGGTTACGGTACAGCGAGGAAATGAAATGCCAACAGTTACTGGAGTTAATTTTGGATTTATTTGGTAAAAGACGCAAAACTAAAAAGCACACTATTTGTGTCCCAAGTTCAGCTTCTGTGACAGCATTCACATTTTCCCTGGCATTGTTTGTTGTGACAGCATTCACATTTTTCCTGGTATTGTCTGTTGTGACAGCATTCACAGTGTTCCTGGTATTGTCTGTTGTGACAGCATTCACAGTGTTCCTGGTATTGTCTGTTGTGACAGCATTCACAGTGTTCCTGGTATTGTCTGTTGTGACAGCATTCACAGTGTTCCTGGCATTGTCTGTTGTGACAGCATTCACAGTGTTCCTGGTATTGTCTGTTGTGACAGCATTCACAGTGTTCCTGGCATTGTCTGTTGTGACAGCATTCACAGTGTTCCTGGCATTGTCTGTTGTGACAGCATTCACAGTGTTCCTGGCATTGTCTGTTGTGACAGCATTCACAGTGTTCCTGGCATTGTCTGTTGTGACAGCATTCACAGTGTTCCTGGCATTGTCTGTTGTGACAGGGATTGCTATGTTGGCCTCTCAAGTAGAGGTCTTGGACCCATTTCGAAATAGATCTGGGGTTTTCACACTCGGATCTGATGTTCATAAATACATTTTTAAATATAGAGACCCATTCCAATCGGACGCGAGGACAAATAGACCAGTTCCGTATAGACCAGTTCCGATCCGAGTGAGGGAAGCAGCAGAAAAGTCCATTTGTAAGCTACTTTATTAATCAGAGCTGATAAAGCACGAGGGACAGATGCTGTAGCAAGCGGAGGGCCTTGCAGTGTGTTTACTGAAACGGGGAGCATGTTTCCCACAGAATTGGGCTACTTGAAAACTATGTCGCGGGTGAAAATCTATTGGTCGCTGGTTGCAGATTTTTGGGCTATTTCTAAATTGCACCTGGGTGCCTGGTAGGTTTATTGTGACCTGCTGCTGCTGACTATCAGGGCGTGAGGCAGGCTGTTGCTGAGTGACTGAGTGAGTGATAGGGAGGGGGGAGGGCAGCGTGTGCGTGTGGACCACAGTCATTGGTGTACCAATCATTATTAGAACCAACACAGCAAAGGAGAACAACTGAGAAATAATCATCCAACCATTTTAGAGGGCGGGAGAGAGGATCAAACCATGTGCTTTCTCTCTGGGTAGGCTTTAAGGGCGTCCCGTACATCCCAGGGACGATAAACAAAATATGTCTGGGACAGTTCTAACAGACTCTGGGACAGTTCTAACAGTCTCTAGAACAGTTCTAACAGACTGTGGGACAGTTCTAACAGACTCTGGGACAGTTCTAACAGACTGTGGGACAGTTCTAACAGACTCTAGAACAGTTCTAACAGACTCTAGAACAGTTCTAACAGACTCTGGGACAGTTCTAACAGACACTAGGACAGTTCTAACAGACTGTGGGACAGTTCTAACAGACTCTAGAACAGTTCTAACAGACTCTGGGACAGTTCTAACAGACTCTGGGACAGTTCTAACAGACTCTGGAACAGTTCTAACAGACTCTAGAACAGTTCTAACAGACTCTGGGACAGTTCTAACAGACTCTGGGACAGTTCTAACAGACTCTGGAACAGTTCTAACAGACTCTAGAACAGTTCTAACAGACTCTAGAACAGTTCACACAGACTGTGGGACAGTTCTAATAGACTCTAGAACAGTTCTAACAGACTCTGGGACAGTTCACACAGACTCTGGGACAGTTCACACAGACTGTGGGACAGTTCTAACAGACTCTAGAACAGTTCTAACAGACTCTGGAACAGTTCACACAGACTTTGGGACAGTTCTAACAGACTCTAGAACAGTTCACACAGACTCTGGGACAGTTCACACAGACTCTGGGACAGTTCACACAGACTCTAGAACAGTTCTAACAGACTCTGGGACTGTTCTAACAGACTCTGGAACAGTTCTAACAGACTCTGGAACAGTTCTAACAGACTCTAGAACAGTTCTAACAGACTCTGGAACAGTTCTAACAGACTCTGGGACAGTTCACACAGACTGTGGGACAGTTCTAACAGACTCTAGAACAGTTCTAACAGACTCTGGAACAGTTCACACAGACTTTGGGAGAGTTCTAACAGACTCTAGAACAGTTCTAACAGACTCTGGGACAGTTCTAACAGACTCTGGGACAGTTCACACAGACTCTGGGACAGTTCTAACAGACTCTAGAACAGTTCTAACAGACTCTGGGACAGTTCTAACAGACTCTAGAACAGTTCTAACAGACTCTGGGACAGTTCACACAGACTCTGGGACAGTTCACACAGACTCTGGGAAAGTTCTAACAGACTCTAGAACAGTTCTAACAGACTCTGGGACTGTTCTAACAGACTCTGGAACAGTTCTAACAGACTCTGGAACAGTTCTAACAGACTCTAGAACAGTTCTAACAGACTCTAGAACAGTTCACACAGACTCTGGGACAGTTCTAACAGACTCTGGGACAGATCTCATACTCTAGAACAGTTCTAACAGACTCTAGAACAGTTCTAACATACTCTGGGACTATTCTAACAGACTCTGGAACAGTTCTAACAGACTCTAGAACAGTTCTAACAGACTCTGGAACAGTTCTAACAGACTCTAGAACAGTTCTAACAGACTCTGGAACAGTTCACACAGACTCCGGGACAGTTCTAACAGACTCTAGAACAGTTCTAACAGACTCTGGGACAGTTCTAACAGACTCTAGAACAGTTCTAACAGACTCTGGGACAGTTCACACAGACTCTGGGACAGTTCTAACAGACACTAGAACAGTTCTAACAGACTCTGGGACAGTTCTAACAGACTCTAGAACAGTTCTAACAGACTCTGGGACAGTTCTAACAGACTCTGGGACAGTTCAAACAGACTCTGGGACAGTTCACACAGACTCTGGAACAGTTCTAACAGACTCTGAGACAGTTCTAACAGACTCTGGGACTGTTCTAACAGACTCTGGAACAGTTCTAACAGACTCTAGAACAGTTCTAACAGACTCTGGAACAGTTCTAACAGACTCTAGAACAGTTCTAACAGACTCTGGGACAGTTCTAACAGACTCTGGGACTGTTCTAACAGACTCTGGAACAGTTCTAACAGACTCTGGGACAGTTCTAACAGACTCTGGAACAGTTCTAACAGACTCTGGGACAGTTCTAACAGACTCTGGAACAGTTCTAACAGACTCTAGAACAGTTCTAACAGACTCTGGGACAGTTCTAACAGACTCTGGGACAGTTCTAACAGACTCTGGAACAGTTCTAACAGACTCTGGGACAGTTCTAACAGACTCTGGGACAGTTCACACAGACTCTAGAACAGTTCTAACAGACTCTGGAACAGTTCTAACAGACTCTAGAACAGTTCACACAGACTCTGGGACAGTTCACACAGACTAGAACAGTTCTAACAGACTCTGGAACAGTTCTAACAGACTCTAGAACAGTTCACACAGACTCTGGGACAGTTCACACAGACTCTGGGACAGTTTTAACAGACTCTGGAACAGTTCTAACAGACTCTGGGACAGTTCTAACAGACTCTGGGACAGTTCTAACAGACTCTGGGACAGTTCTAACAGACACTAGAACAGTTCTAACAGACTCTGGGACAGTTCTAACAGACTCTGGGACAGTTCTGGGACGGTGGATCCAAAAGTCATGCAACTACCGTACATCAAAAAAAAAGACTTTAAAAAAAAATTAGGCTGAAGCAACAAATCAGAACGTTTCACTTAAAATGTTGATAAACTATTATTTCTTCACATTATAAGTGCAGAAATGTGAACATAGCAGTAAGCTATGCACTAATGTTCCAAAATGCAATTAGAGGGAACATGTGACCTATATTAAAATATCTGTTTGAAATTTTGAAAGAGGGGAGATCTACAGATGCAACATGGTTTGCTAATATGACCTGCATTGTGAATGCTGACTGCCTCTGCTCAGATTGCAAGGGTGGGTGATGTGTGCTTCCAATTGGAGATCAACCCCCCCAAAAAAACATAGATATAGAGAAACTAGAACTTAAACATAGAAATAGAAAACATAGAAAAACACAAAACACCCCGTCACGCCCTGACCTACTATACCATAGAAAATCACATCTTACTATGGTCAGGATGTTACAAGAATAAAACTCATGATTGATATCCTCTCTCTCTCTCTTTCATGTCCATCTCCAGAAGGATGGGTGACTGGGACATAAATGTAAAAATAATTTTTAGGAAATAAAATAAGCCAAAAGGCTGTTGGGCCTTTTTGATGTTTATACTCCAGTTGAAAATATGATTATTTTAACATCAATGTGACTTGTATTAACACCATTTCACAATAATTTTTTCTGGAGAAAAAAAAACATGTCTTAACCATTAACTATCAAATGAATTATATAGTTCAGATTAAATCATTTGACGTGATGAACCAATAACAAAGAGTAAAATGCAGAAAACAAGGTGAAGCAATGTTGCCAGTTGTATTTAGATTGTCATTATAGAGACACCTACTGGATAAATATGCCTAGTCCTCTCTTGCTGCGGGTTATTTGTTTTGGTCTAGTTTTCAGACCTTGTTGGCGGGTTTTGAGTGGCGAATATGATAAAAATTTAGCTAAACCTGGCCACCCTGATGGGGAGCAAGGAGGGAGGGAGAGACAGGAACCAACCATACCAAGCCGACTCGTGCTAATAGACTAACTCGGCTAGGCGAACCGAACGAGTTCACTCGCAAACTCCCTTAAAAGAACTCCGCTTAAAAAATGAGAAAAAAAACGGAAATAGTACTGTTTGTCCATCTTGAGACGCCGTAGCCAGTATAAATTACCTCAAAATCTTCTGAATTAATCTTAGATAACTCAAGAAATCTGTCATTAATTTTTAAGTTTTAGCCGAGAAGATCTTAGTCACACGATTTTACGTCTAAGTAAGATGTTTGGTGCAGTATTTCTCAAGTGGAAAAATATGCATGACAATGATTCGTCAGTCTCTCGTTGAATGACAACAAACACTTCAATGAAGAATCCCTACTGTTGACCAATCACCGACGAAGGGGCGTAGACTTCGGCCGAAAAAACCTTTGCGAAGACCTAAACGAAACAAAAATGTTGTCATACACTATATATACTGCTCAAAAAAATAAAGGGAACACTTAAACAACACATCCTAGATCTGAATGAAAGAAATAATCTTATTAAATACTTTTTTCTTTACATAGTTGAATGTGCTGACAACAAAATCACACAAAAAGAATCAATGGAAATCCAATTTATCAACCCATGGAGGTCTGGATTTGGAGTCACACTCAAAATTAAAGTGGAAAACCACACTACAGGCTGATCCAACTTTGATGTAATGTCCTTAAAACAAATCAAAATGAGGCTCAGTAGTGTGTGTGGCCTCCACGTGCCTGTATGACCTCCCTACAACGCCTGGGCATGCTCCTGATGAGGTGGCGGATGGTCTCCTGAGGGATCTCCTCCCAGACCTGGACTAAAGCATCTGCCAACTCCTGGACAGTCTGTGGTGCAACGTGGCGTTGGTGGATGGAGCGAGACATGATGTCCCAGATGTGCTCAATTGGATTCAGGTCTGGGGAATGGGCGGGCCAGTCCATAGCATCAATGCCTTCCTCTTGCAGGAACTGCTGACACACTCCAGCCACATGAGGTCTAGCATTGTCTTGCATTAGGAGGAACCCAGGGCCAACCGCACCAGCATGTGGTCTCACAAGGGGTCTGAGGATCTCATCTCGGTACCTAATGGCAGTCAGGCTACCTCTGGTGAGCACATGGTGGGCTGTGCGGCCCCCCAAAGAAATGCCACCCCACACCATGACTGACCCACCGCCAAACCGGTCATGCTGGAGGATGTTGCAGGCAGCAGAACGTTCTCCACGGCGTCTCCAGACTCTGTCACGTCACGTCTGTCACGTGCTCAGTGTGAACCTGCTTTCATCTGTGAAGAGCACAGGGCGCCAGTGGCAAATTTGCCAATCTTGGTGTTCTCTGGCAAATGCCAAACGTCCTGCACGGTGTTGGGCTGTAAGCACAACCCCCACCTGTGGACGTCGGGCCCTCATACCACCCTCATGGAGTCTGTTTCTGACCGTTTGAGCAGACACATGCACATTTGTGGCCTGCTGGAGGTCATTTTGCAGGGCTCTGGCAGTGCTTCTCCTGCTCCTCCTTGCACAAAGGCGGAGGTAGCGGTCCTGCTGCCGGGTTGTTGCCCTCCTACGGCCTCCTCCACGTCTCCTGATGTACTGGCATGTCTCCTGGTAGCGCCTCCATGCTCTGGACACTACGCTGACAGACACAGCAAACCTTCTTGCCACAGCTCGCATTGATGTGCCATCCTGGATGAGCTGCACTACCTGAGCCACTTGTGTGGGTTGTAGACTCCGTCTCATGCTACCACTAGAGTGAAAGCACCGCCAGCATTCAAAAGTGACCAAAACATCAGCCAGGAAGCATAGGAACTGAGAAGTGGTCTGTGGTCCCCACCTGCAGAACCACTCCTTTATTGGGGGTGTCTTGCTAATTGCCTATAATTTCCACCTGTTGTCTATTCCATTTGCACAACAGCATGTGAAATTTATTGTCAATCAGTGTTGCTTCCTAAGTGGACAGTTTGATTTCACAGAAGTGTGATTGACTTGGAGTTACATTGTGTTGTTTAAGTGTTCCCTTTATTTTTTTGAGCAGTGTATATATACAAAAGTATGTGGACACGCCTTCAAATTAGTGGATGCGTCTATTTCAGCCACACCTGTTGCTGACAGATGGATACAATCGAGCACATAGCCATGCAATCTCCATAGACAAACATTGCCAGTAGAATGGCCCATACTGAAGAGCTCAGTGACTTTCAGCGTGGTACAGTCATAGGATGCCACCTTTCCATCAAGTCAGTTTATCAAATTTCTGCCCTGCTAGAGCTTCCCCGGTCAACTGTAAATGCTGTTATTGTGAAGTGGAAATGTCTAGGAGCAACAACGGCTCAGCCGCGAAGTGGTAGGCCACACAAACTCACAGAATGGGATCGCCGAATGCTGAAGCGTGTAGCGCGTAAAAATCGTCTGTCCTCTGTTGCAACACTCACTACCGAGTTCCAAACTGCCTCTGGAAGCAACGTCAGCACAATAACTGTTCATCAGGAGCTCCATGAAATGGGTTTCCATGGCCGAGCAGCCGCACACAAGCCTAAGATCACCATGCGCAATGCCAAGCGTCGGCTGGAGTGGTGTAAAGCTTGCTGCCATTGGACTCTGGAGCAGGTGAAACGCGTTCTCTGGAGTGATGAATCACGCTTCACCATCTGGCAGTCACAGCAGATGAATCTGGGTTTGGCAGATGCCAGGAGAACGCTACCTGCCCCAATGCATAGTGCCAACTGTAAAGTTTGGTGGAGGAGGAATAATGGTCTGGGGCTGTTCCAACATCTAGTTGAAAGCCTTCCCAGACAAGTGGAGGCTGTTGTAGCAGCAAAAGAGGGGACCAAATCCATATTAATGCCGATGATTTTGGAATGAGATGTTCGACGAGCTACCCCACAACAATAAAGGACCAGGCTACCCCTCAACAATAAAGGACCAGGCTACCCTTCAACAATAAAGGACCAGGCTACCCTTCAACAATAAAGGACCAGGCTACCCTTCAACAATAAAGAACCAGGCTACCCTTCAACAATAAAGGACCAGGCTACCCTTCAACAATAAAGGACCAGGCTACCCCTCAACAATAAAGAACCAGGCTACCCTTCAACAATAAAGGACCAGGCTACCCTTCAACAATAAAGGACCAGGCTACCCTTCAACAATAAAGGACCAGGCTACCCCTCAACAATAAAGGACCAGGCTACCTCTCAACAATAAAGGACCAGGCTACCCTTCAACAATAAAGGACCAGGCTACCCCTCAACAATAAAGGACCAGGCTACCCCTCAACAATAAAGGACCAGGCTACCCCTCAACAATAAAGGACCAGGCTACCCCTCAACAATAAAGGACCAGGCTACCCCTCAACAATAAAGGACCAGGCTACCCCTCAACAATAAAGGACCAGGCTACCCCTCAACAATAAAGGACCAGGCTACCCCTCAACAATAAAGGACCAGGCTACCCCTCAACAATAAAGGACCAGGCTACCCCTCAACAATAAAGGACCAGGCTACCCCTCAACAATAAAGGACCAGGCTACCCCTCAACAATAAAGGACCAGGCTACCCCTCAACAATAAAGGACCAGGCCACCCCTCAACAATAAAGGACCAGGCTACCCTTCAACAATAAAGCAAGAAAGGCAACCCCCACCTTAGCCAGCAGTCTGGCAACACAACACAAAGATAATCTGCATAACTGTTGGGAAAGGGTCATCCAGGGACACCCCCCTCCTCCATCTCCCTAGACATGTCATCCAGGGACACTCCCCCCCCCTCCTCCTCCCTAGACATGTCATCCAGGGACACCCCCCCCCCCCCCCCTCCATCCTGCATTCACAGGATTCAATGCAATTCAATGTTAGGAATTTCATGACCAATATTTTATTATCTGAGTAATGTTTTGTCTTTCCTACTTGTTGAACACCTTGCATGTTATTGTGGGAGAACATTCAGAAAGACTGTTGTGTCTCATTGCAAAATGTTGTATTTTGTGCTGCAGGTTGGTTTTGACCAGTTCAAGAATGCCCTGATTCTGGTGTTATCAACGAGCATAGCAGCAACACCTGAACCCAGTCAGGAGACAACACCTGCTTCTCTATCAACAGGTAAGGAAGGAGTGGAATTGTGAAAGATGTCACTGTTCAACAGTATAGCTTCCTTGACTCACAAACCCTCATTGTTCCTTGATCTCACGTCCTCTGTCTCCCAAGCATGTGACCTCTCTCTCTCTCTTGATAATGCCTTAGCTTTTAGTAGAAACCTGCACCGCTCTGTCAACAGAGCTCAATGCTTATTATTGGATGTACAGTGGGAAGAAAAAAGTTATGTGAACCCTTTAGAATTACCTGGATTTCTGCATAAATCGGTCATAAAATGTTATCTGATTTTCATCAAAGTCACAACAAGACAAACACAGTCTTCTTAAATTAATAACACACAAACAATTATCATTTTCCATGTCTTTATTGATCACACCGTGTAAACATTCACAGTGCAGGGTGGAAAAAATATGTGAACCCTTGGATTTAATAACTGGTTGACCCTCCTTTGGCAGCAATAACCTCAACCAAACGTTTTCTGTAGTTGCCGATCAGACCTACGCAACGGTCAGGAGGAAGTTTGGACCATTCATCTTTACAAAACTGTTTCAGTTCAGCAATATTCTTAGGATGTCTGGTGTGAACCGCTCTCTTGAGGTCATGCCACAGCATTTTAAATCGGGTTGAGGTCAGGACTCTGACTGGGCCACTCCAGAAGGTGTATTTTCTTCTGTTGAAGCCATTCTGTTGTTACATCTGTTTAATGGGTTGTTGTCCTGTTGCATCACCTAACTTCTGTTGAGCTTCAATCGGCGGACAGGTAGCCTTACATTCTCCTGCAAAATGTCTTGATAAACTTGGGAATTCATTTTTCTGTCGATGATGGCAAGCTGTCCAGGCCCTGAGGCAGCAAAGCAGCCCCAAACCAGGATGCTCCCTCCACCATACTTTACAGTTGGGATGAGGTTTTGATGTTGGTGTGCTGTGCCTTTTTTTTCTCCACACATAGTGTTGTGTGTTCCTTCCTTCCAAACAACTCAACTGTAGTTTCATCTGTCCACAGAATATTTTGCCAGTAGTGCTGTGGAACATCCAGGTGCAAACTTTTGCAAACTTCAGACGTGCAGCAATGTTTTTTCTGGACATCAGTGGCTTCTTCCGTGGTGTCCTCTCATGAACACCATTCTTGTTTAGTGTTTTACGTATCGTAGACTTGTCAACAGAGGTGTTAGCATGTTCCAGAGATTTCTGTAAGTCTTTAGCTGACACTAGGATTCTTCTTAACCTCATTGAGCATTCTGCACTGTGCTCTTGCAGTCATCTTGCAGGACGGCCACTCCTAGGGAGAGCAGCAACAGTGCTGAACTTTCTCCATTTATAGACAATTTGTCATAACGTGGACTGATCAAGACTTTTAGAGATACTTTTGTAACCCTTTCCAGCTTTTTGCAAGTCAACAATTCTTAATCTTAGGTCTTCTGAGATCTCTTTTCTTCGAGGCATGGTTCACATTAGGCAATGCTTCTTGTGAATAGCAAACTCAAATTGTATGAGTGTTCGAACTGTCATTGTTGCACATATGGTACGGAACATGGAATATGGTACGGAACATGGAATATGGTACGGAACATGGAATATGGTACGGAACATGGAATATGGTACAGAACATGGAATATGGTACGGAACATGGAATATGGTACGGAACATGGAATATGGTACGGAACATGGAATATGGTACGGAACATGGAATATGGTACGGAACATGGAATATGGTACGGAACATGGAATATGGTACGGAACATGGAATCAATGTATTATCTTTGACGTGTATTTAGATTCCTATGACCATACAGTTTGGGCGTCTGTTCTGTCTCTCTTGAAAAAGCACTGTATAAAATGTAGAGTCCTTAAGTGCCCTGTTTGGGTTGTGATGTAACACAAGCTGTACTCCTGTGTTCAAACGGTGCTGGCTGTTCTGTGTTTACAGTCTGGCTCTCACCGGATCAGATGTATTAAGCCACCTGAGTGTCAGTGAGGGCAGAGAAATTCAACTACAGCCCTGCCAGGCAGTGTGACAGAGAGGAGAGGGGGGAGGGCGAGGCCAGGCAGTGTGACAGGGAGGGAGGAGGGGGGAGGAGAGGGACTCCATGGGGGGGAGGAGAGTGGAGGAGGGAGGCTCCGAGGAGGAAGAGGAGGGTGACTCCAGGGAGGAAGAGAGGGGAGGAGGGCGACTCCTGGGGGGAAGAGAGGGGAGGAGGGTGACTCCAGGGAGGAAGAGAGGGGAGGAGGGCGACTCCAGGGGGGAAGAGAGGGGAGGAGGGTGACTCCAGGGAGAAAGAGAGGGGAGGAGGGTGACTCCAGGGAGGAAGAGAGGGGAGGAGGGTGACTCCAGGGGGGAAGAGAGGGGAGGAGGGTGACTCCTGGGCGGAAGAGAGGGGAGGAGGGTGACTCCAAGGGGGAAGAGAGGGGAGGAGGGTGACTCCAGAGAGGAAGAGAGGGGAGGAGGGTGACTCCAGGGAGGAAGAGAGGGGAGGAGGGTGACTCCAGGGAGGAAGAGAGGGGAGGAGGGTGACTCCTGGGGGGAAGAGAGGGGAGGAGGGTGACTCCAGGGGGGAAGAGAGGGGAGGAGGGTGACTCCAGGGGGGAAGAGAGGGGAGGAGGGTGACTCCAGGGGGGAAGAGAGGGGAGGAGGGTGACTCCAGGGAGGAAGAGAGAGGAGGAGGGTGACTCCAGGGAGGAAGAGAGGGGAGGAGGGTGACTCCTGGGGGGAAGAGAGGGGAGGAGGGTGACTCCAGGGGGGAAGAGAGGGGAGGAGGGTGACTCCAGGGAGGAAGAGAGAGGAGGAGGGTGACTCCAGGGAGGAAGAGAGGGGAGGAGGGCGACTCCAGGGGGGAAGAGAGGGGAGATGGGTGACTCCAGGGGGGAAGAGAGGGGAGGAGGGTGACTCCTGGGAGGAAGAGGAGGGTGAATCCAGGGAGGAAGAGAGGGGAGGAGGGTGACTCCAAGGGAGAAGAGAGGGGAGGAGGGTGACTCCAAGGGGGAAGAGAGGGGAGGAGGGCGACTCCAGGGAGGAAGAGAGGGGAGGAGGGTGACTCCAGGGAGGAAGAGAGGGGAGGAGGGTGACTCCAGGGAGAAAGAGAGGGGAGGAGGGTGACTCCAGGGAGGAAGAGAGGGGAGGAGGGTGACTCCAGGGGGGAAGAGAGGGGAGGAGGGTGACTCCTGGGCGGAAGAGAGGGGAGGAGGGTGACTCCAGGGAGGAAGAGAGGGGAGGAGGGCGACTCCAGGGGGGAAGAGAGGGGAGGAGGGTGACTCCAGGGAGAAAGAGAGGGGAGGAGGGTGACTCCAGGGAGGAAGAGAGGGGAGGAGGGTGACTCCAGGGGGGAAGAGAGGGGAGGAGGGTGACTCCTGGGCGGAAGAGAGGGGAGGAGGGTGACTCCAGGGAGGAAGAGAGGGGAGGAGGGCGACTCCTGGGGGGAAGAGAGGGGAGGAGGGTGACTCCAGGGAGGAAGAGAGGGGAGGAGGGCGACTCCAGGGGGGAAGAGAGGGGAGATGGGTGACTCCAGGGGGGAAGAGAGGGGAGGAGGGTGACTCCTGGGAGGAAGAGGAGGGTGACTCCAGGGAGGAAGAGAGGGGAGGAGGGTGACTCCAAGGGGGAAGAGAGGGGAGGAGGGTGACTCCAAGGGGGAAGAGAGGGGAGGAGGGCGACTCCAGGGAGGAAGAGAGGGGAGGAGGGTGACTCCAGGGGGGAAGAGAGGGGAGGAGGGTGACTCCTGGGGGAAGAGAGGGGAGGAGGGTGACTCCAGGGAGGAAGAGAGGGGAGGAGGGTGACTCCAGGGAGGAAGAGGAGGGAGGAGGGTGACTCCAGGGGGGAAGAGAGGGGAGGAGGGTCTCCAAGGGGGAAGAGACTGGCTGTGAATGAACTTGGGCTTTGGAGTAACGTTGCACTTATCTTGGCGTTACCTTGCCAAAAGAGAGGGTAGAGAGAGAGAGGAGGCAGGTAAGACTTATTTAAGAAGGATTACTAAATCGGTGCTGTAGAGTTAGAGAGCGGTCAATCAGTGTTAACTTTTAGGACCAGGTAATCACTCTACCCTAAATATGACTTCAAATCCCTGTCAGTTGAGCTAATGTGTTCTGAGTCAGTCTGTGTCTGATTGGAAGTGAAAACATTGAAAGCCCGGTGTCCGATAAAGGTTTTGTTTTGTTCCTCTTGACAGGACAAAATGTAGGTTATTAAATGATAAACCTTTGGATAAGTAGTGGCAGGAGAAAATAGCTAGGTTTAGACGTGATTTAATGACATTTTTATGGACCATTCTCATCACCTTCTCCTTCTCCACAGACTCAACAGTCCAAGCTAAGTTTGTGCGGGGTAGTAAACGCTACGGCCGACACTCTACACCAGAGTTCATAGACACCATCACAGACTTCTCAGAGGTGATCAGCTCAAACGCTACAGGACAGCACCCAGAAGGTCATGAAGACTCTACTGGGCCCAGGAAACGTGAGGTAAACACCTACCTACTGTGGAGGGAGGGAGGGAGGGAGGGATGGGAGGGAGGGATGGGAGGGAGGGAGGGAGGGAGGGATGGGAGGGAGGGAGGGAGGGAGGGAGGGAGGGAGGGATGGGAGGGAGGGAGGGAGGGATGGGAGGGATGGGAGGGAGGGATGGGAGGGAGGGAGGGAGGGATGGGAGGGAGGGAGGGAGGGAGGGATGGGAGGGAGGGAGGGATGGGAGGGAGGGAGGGAGGGAGGGAGGGAGGGAGGGAGGGAGGGATGGGAGGGAGGGATGGGAGGGAGGGAGGGAGGGAGGGATGGGAGGGAGGGAGGGAGGGAGGGAGGGATGGGAGGGAGGGAGGGAGGGATGGGAGGGAGGGAGGGAGGGAGGGAGGGAGGTACTAATATTCATCACCTCAGTTTCAACTCTTGCTGTTACTCTCCACACACGGTGTCACCACGTTCTACCAGAACCATCGTTATTGGACTTCGGTTGTCCTTTTACTGCCAACACACAATGATAAAGACATGGAACCTATTAACTAAATCCAGTCGATGCAATATTGTTCTGCATGTTCCATGATCTCCTCTCTGCTTTCTACGTGTCAAGCACTTTGACTGTGGATTATAGATACGTCAGACAACCTCAGGAGCTGTACCAGGAACTGTCTGTACCACAAGGCTGCTTTGTGGAGACGGGCCTAGACCTCAGGGCTACCTGCTGTCCTTGTCTTTCTCTGTCCTTATCTATCTCGGTCCTTGTCTCTCTCTGTCCTCGTCTCTCTCTGTCCTCGTCTCTCTCTGTGTCCTCGTCTCTCTCTGTCCTCGTCTCTCTCTGTGTCCTCGTCTCTCTCTGTGTCCTCGTCTCTCTCTGTGTCCTCGTCTCTCTCTGTGTCCTCGTCTCTCTCTGTCCTCGTCTCTCTCTGTCCTCGTCTCTCTCTGTGTCCTCGTCTCTCTCTCTCTGTCCTCATCTCTCTCTCTCTCTGTCCTCATCTCTCTCTCTATCCTCGTCTCTCTCTCTGTCCTCGTCTATCTGTGTCCTCGTCTCTCTCTCTGTCCTCGTCTTTCTCTGTGTCCTCGTCTCTCTCTGTGTCCTCGTCTCTCTCTCTGTCCTCGTCTCTCTCTCTCTGTCCTCGTCTCTCTCTCTGTCCTCGTCTCTCTCTCTCTGTCCTCGTCTCTCTCTCTCTGTCCTCGTCTCTCTCTCTGTCCTCGTCTCTCTGTGTCCTCGTCTCTCTCTCTGTCCTCGTCTCTCTCTGTGTCCTCGTCTATCTGTGTCCTCGTCTCTCTCTCTGTCCTCGTCTTTCTC
Source organism: Salmo trutta (assembly GCF_901001165.1). Taxonomy (NCBI): domain Eukaryota; kingdom Metazoa; phylum Chordata; class Actinopteri; order Salmoniformes; family Salmonidae; genus Salmo; species Salmo trutta. Next base: position 39,423,431 of record NC_042989.1, read on the forward strand.
TGTGTCCTCGTCTCTCTCTGTGTCCTCGTCTCTCTCTCTGTCCTCGTCTCTCTCTCTCTGTCCTCGTCTCTCTCTCTGTCCTCGTCTCTCTCTCTCTGTCCTCGTCTCTCTCTCTCTGTCCTCGTCTCTCTCTCTGTCCTCGTCTCTCTGTGTCCTCGTCTCTCTCTCTGTCCTCGTCTCTCTCTGTGTCCTCGTCTCTCTATCTGTCCTCGTCTCTCTCTCTCTGTCCTCGTCTCTCTCTCTGTCCTCGTCTCTCTGTGTCCTCGTCTCTCTCTCTGTCCTCGTCTCTCTCTGTGTCCTCGTCTCTCTCTGTGTCCTCGTCTCTCTCTCTCTGTCCTCGTCTCTCTCTGTGTCCTCGTCTCTCTCTGTGTCCTCGTCTCTCTCTCTCTGTCCTCGTCTCTCTCTCTGTGTACACGTCTCTTTCTCTGTCCTCGTCTCTCTCTCTGTCCTCGTCTCTCTCTCTGTCCTCGTCTCTCTCTGTGTCCTCGTCTCTCTCTGTGTCCTCGTCTCTCTCTCTGTCCTCGTCTCTCTCTGTGTCCTCGTCTCTCTCTGTGTCCTCGTCTCTCTCTCTGTCCTCGTCT